>NC_051227.1:6703360-6715860 GCF_015220715.1 Pygocentrus nattereri | reverse complement strand
ACAAACAATTTATTAATATACTATTGAGCAAACAAACAATTAAACAAACAAGTAGTAGTACTTGGTGGACAGGACTTAAATAAGTAACCAAGTAAATTATTGAATGAATGAATAAATAAGCAAAATAAAAAATCGTTGGTGATCGAGGCAGAAACAAACAAATATACAGACAAATACACATAAATACAAGTAAATGGTTGTAGTAGGTGAGTTCAGACTTAACTAACAAAATAAATAAATGAATAAATAAATCATTTATATTTTATGCTTCACTTTTTCAATATTTAGTAACTAAAAGCACTCAAAATCCTTATGCACTATAATCTAAAAGTATTTAATTGTGTTCTGTGTGGAGGATACGTTAAATAATTTTTGCTTAGAACATCAACAAAATGTATAATGTGATGGGGGTGTTCATACTTTTGCACAGCCATATGAATGAAGCCAGTTCAGCGCATTACATTTTTCAGATGGGTGGTGTTTTATCACTGTATAACAGTGTTTGGACTCTTTTAGAACGCAGATCATCACTGGTGTATTTTTAAGGATTTAAAGTGTTTAAGCATTTAAAGTATGTGAAGTATTTAAAGTGCTCTGTTTTTGGCCGCAGTACCTGGAAGTTGTGGAGAAGCTGCTGAGATTGGCTGTCGTGTTCGGCCTCTACGATGATGTCGGACAGTTTGTGCATTATGACGTCAAACGGACCCTGAGACTCCATGGGCTGAGTCAGGTCTATCTGAGAGCAAAGCAGGCAGAGTGAACACGGTGGTCTCCAGCCCCAACTGGAGACCCCAACTTCTGTGGTTGTGAGTGTGTGTGTGTGTGTGTGTGTGTGTGTGTGTGTGTGTGTGTGCATTCTTGTCTTGCTATCTTTCTGAGGACCATATGTCCTCAAAATGATAGGCCATGACACTTTTGCTCAAGTGGGGACATTTTGCTGGTCCTCACTTGAGTGTATCAGAGAGAGAGAGAGAGAGAGAGAGAGAGAGAGAGAGATAGACAGAAAGAGAGAGAGAGAGAGAGAGTGAGAGAAAGAGAGAGAGATAGACAGACAGAGAGAGAGAGAGTGAGAGATAGAAAGAGAGAAAGAGAGAGAAATAGAGTGAGAGAGAAATAGAGTGAGAGAGAAAGAGAGTGAGAGAGAAAGAGAGTGAGAGAGATATATACAGTAGGTGACTGCAGGTGTGAGTGACAGTAAAGAGTAAAGCCACCTGCAGTAGACACTCTAATACAGACACACACACACACACACACACACACACACTACATAAAACACAAATAACTGGTAAAAATGAATAAAATAACTGAATTTGTAGAAAACTATATAAAAACAATAATAATAACAAATGAAAACATTAATAATCAAATACATAAAAAATCTTATACTGTGTTTAATAATTGAATAAATAAATAAGTAAACAAATAAATACATAATTCCTTAAGTAAATAAATACATAACTCTCACACACACTCAGTGTATTAAACAGTGGTCAGTGGTCAGTGGTCAGTGCTGATTGCTGCTCTGGGTGTGAATGTTGAGGTGACAGGCTGATCAGTAGTGAATGCTGACTGAGAGACTGACCTCCACCACCTGCAGCCCTCGGCTCCTGTTCAGAGGAAACACTGATTAATGTCCTGCTGCGTCCACTCCGGGTGGTCAGCGATGCTGTCTAATGTGTGATGATGTGTTCAGAGAGACTCACGCGCAGAGATCCGCCAGCGCCGCCACCTTCATCCTCCTGCGCTTCTTCTCACTCACACACACTCCCACCCTGCGGCCCGCCATCAGCATGCTCGTACGCACGTGTGTGTGTGAACGTGGGTGTCTGCGAGCAGGGCGGGGGGACGTGGCCAGGACGAGCTCGAGACAAAACTCCAGCAGTCAGTGATAAGGTGTGTGTGCTGTGGTGAAGATGAGTGTCTGTAACTCTCACTGTGTTATAGAGACTTAATGTGCTGTTTATTACCACAAAAATACAAAACAGCAACAATAAACAATAAATAAAGAACCATTCTGTGATATAATACACACTAAGACAAAAATAAACAAACACAACATAGAACATCCATCCATCCATCCATCCATCCATCCATCCATCCATCCATCCATCCATCATCTTCCGCTTCTCCGGGGTTCGGGTCGCAGGGGCAGCATCCTAAGCAATGAGGCCCAGACCTGCCTCTCCCAAGCCACTTCCACTAGCTCCCTGGGGGGGATTCCGGGGCATTCCCAGGCCAGCTGGGCGATATAGTCACGTCAGCGTGTCCTGGGTCTTCCCCGGGGTCTCCTCCCGGGTAGACTTGCCTGTGACACCTCCCAAGGGAGGCGTCCGGGAGGCATCCTAACCAGATGCCCGAACCACCTCAGCTGGCTCCTCTCGACGTGAAGAAGCAGCGGCTGTATTCCCTCCCGGATGACTGAACTTCTCACCCTATCTCTAAGGGAGAGTCCAGACACCCCGTGGAGGAAACTAATTTCGGCCGCTTGTATTCTCGATCTCGTTCTTTCGGTCATTACCCAAAGCTCATGACCATAGGTGAGGGTGGGAACGTAGATCGACCGGTAAATCGAGAGCCTTGCCTTATGGCTCAGCTCTTTCTTTACCACAACAGACTGGTAAAGAGCCCGCATCACTGCTGACCCAGCACCAATCCGCCTGTCAATCTCCCGCTCCCTTGTACCATCACTCGTGAACAAGACCCTGAGATACTTAAACTCCTCCACTTGAGGCAAGAGGTCATCCCTGACCCAGAGAGGGCTCTCTACCCTTTCCCACCTGAGAACCATGGGCTCGGATTTGGAGGTACTGGTCCTCATCCCGGCCGCTTCACACTCGGCTGCAAACCGATCCAGTGAAAGCTGAAGTTCATGGCCAGATGTCCACAGTAGGACCACATCATCTGCAAACAGCAGCGATGTGACCTTGAGGTCACCAAACCGGACACCCTCCATCCCCTGACTGCGCCTAGAAATTCTATCCATAAAAATTATGAATAGAATCGGTGACAAAGGGCAGCCCTGACGGAGTCCAACTCTCACTGGGAACGAGTCTGACTTACTGCCGGCTATGCAAACCAAACTCCTGCTTTGTTTGTACAGGGCCTGAATGGCTCGTAGCAAAGAGCCATGTACCCCGTACTCCCGAAGCACCTCCCACAGAATACCCCGGGGAACACAGTCGAATGCCTTCTCCAAATCCACAAAGCACATGTGGACTGGTTGGGCAAACTCCCATGAACCCTCCAGAATCCTGGAGAGGGTAAAGAGTTGGTCCAGTGTTCCACGACCAGGGCGGAACCCGCACTGCTCCTCCTGAATCCGAGGTTCGAATATAAGCTGGACTCTCTTCTCCATTACCCCTGCACAGACCTTACCAGGGAGGCTGAGGAGTGTGATTCCCCTGTAGTTGGAACATACCCTCCGGTCCCCCTTTTTAAAAAGAGGCACCACCACCCCAGTCTGCCAATCCAGTAGCACCGCCCCCGATGTCCACGCAATGTTGAAAAGGCGTGTCAGCCAAGACAGCCCCACAACATCCAGAGCCTTGAGGAACTCAGGACGGCTCTCATCCACCCCTGGAGCCCTGCCGCCAAGGAGCTTTTTAACTACCTTAGCTACTTCGGCCTCAGTAATGGACAAGCCTATTCCCATGTCCCCAGACTCCCCAGCCTCCTCACTGGAGAACGTGTCAGTGGGATTGAGAAGGTCCTCAAAGTATTCCTTCCACCGCCCAATGACGTCTTCAGTCGAAGTCAGCAGCACACCATCTCCACTATATACAGTGCTAGTGGCACACTGCTTTCCCCTTCTGAGTTGCCTGACGGTTTGCCAGAATCTTTTTGGAGCCGACTTCAAGTCACTTTCCAAGGCCTCACCAAACTCTTCCCACACCCGGGTTTTTGCCTTGACAACGACTGAAGCCGCAGATCGCTTGGCCTGTCGATACCTGCCAGCTGCCTCTGGTGTCCTACAGGCCAACCATGCCCGGTAGGACTTCTTCTTCAGCATCTCTCACCTGGGGTGTCCACCACTGGGTTCGAGGATTACCGCCCCAACAGGCTCCAACTACCTTGCGACCACAGCTACAGTCAGCCGCTTCAACAATGGAGAAGTGGAACATGGCCCATTCTGAGTCAATGTCCCTCACCTCCCCCGATATCTGGTCAAAGTTCTGACAGAGGTGTGAGTTGAAGATCAATCTGACAGGTTCTTCTGCTAGACGTTCCCAGCAAACCCTCACTATACGTTTGGGATTGCCTGGTCTGACCAGGTGGTGATCAGTTGACAGCTCAGCTCCTCTCTTCACCTGAGTCTCCGAAACACATGGCCGGAAGTCCGATGACACGACTACAAAGTCAATCATTGAACTGCGGCCTAGGGTGTCCTGGTGCCATGTGCACTTATGGACATCCTTGTGTTCAAACATGGTGTTCGTTATGGACAAACTGTGGTTTCCACAGAAGTCCAAAAACTGAACACCACTCGGGTTCAGATCAGAGAGGCCATTTCTCCCAATCACACCCCTCCAGGTCTTACTGTCATTGCCCACGTGAGGGTTGAAGTCCCCCAGAAGGACAATAGAGTCTCCAGGAGGAGCACTTTCAAGCACCCTTCCCAAGGACTCTAAGAAGGCTGGGTACTCTGAACTGCTGTTCGGTGCATAAGCACAGACAACAGTCAGGACCCGTTCCCCAACCCGAAGGCGTAGGGAAGCTACCCTCTCGTCCACCGGGGAAAACCCCAACATACAGGCGCTGAGTCGAGGGGCTATGAGAAAGCCCACACCTGCCTGCCGCCTCTCACCATGGGCAACCCCCTAAAAAGAATAAAGTCCAGCCCCTCTCAAGGAGATTGGACCCAGAGCCCAAGCTGTATGTTGAGGTGAGCCCGACTATATCTAGCCGGTATCTCTCATCCTCGCGCACCAACTCAGGCTCCTTCCCCGCCAGTGAGGTAACATTCCAAGTTCCAAAAGCCAGTTTCAGCAACCGAGGATCAGAACGCCAAGGCCCACGCCTTCGGACACTGCCCGATCCACAAAGCACCACAACATAGAACAATGCTGTGATATTACACAAGCTAAAATAAATAAATGAATAAATAAATCCATACGGATATTACACAAGTTAAAAGAAATGAATAAATAAATCCATACGGATATTACACAAGTTAAAAGAAATGAATAAATAAATCCATACTGATATTACACAAGCTAAAATAAATAAATGAATAAATCCATACCGTAATATTACACAAGCTAAAATAAATAAATGAATAAATCCATACCGTAATATTACACAAGCTAAAATAAATAAATGAATAAATCCATACCATGATATTACACAAGCTAAAATAAATAAATGAATAAATCCATACCTGATATTACAGAAGCTAAAATAAATAAATGAATAAATCTATACCTGATATTACACAAGCTAAAATAAATAAATAAATGAATAAATCCATACCGTAATATTACACAAGCTAAAATAAATAAATGAATAAATCCATACCATGATATTACACAAGCTAAAATAAATAAATGAATAAATCCATACCTGATATTACAGAAGCTAAAATAAATAAATGAATAAATCTATACCTGATATTACAGAAGCTAAAATAAATAAATGAATAAATCTATACCTGATATTACACATGCTAAAATAAATAAATAAATAAATCCATACCTGATATTACACAAGCTAAAATAAATAAATAAATAAATCCATACCTGATATTACACATGCTAAAATAAATAAATTAATAAATCCATACCTGATATTACACAAGCTAAAATAAATAAATAAATAAATCCATACCTGATATTACACAAGCTAAAATAAATAAATAAATAAATCCATACGTGGTATTACACATGCTAAAATAAACAAATGATAATAAAAACGTTACATTAAATTAGCAGTAAATAATAAAAAATATTACTCCGCGTCTCGAGACAAAAATAATTCAGCAATAAATTCAGAAAGAAATATTTCATCAAAAGTTTAAGAATGAAATAAGATAAAATAATGAATAATAAAATAATAAAAGAATCTTCTTTGTGAGTCAGACCGAGATAAATACAAATAAAAATAAACAAATAGACAGATAAACGAGTACATTCCTTCATTAAGAAACGGAGATAAATAATGAAGTAAAATGTAAAGAACAGATGAAAAGCGCTGCTCTGAGCTCCAGACGTCCTCCTTCCTTCCGTGTGAAGCTCCGCCTCGCCGAGTGAAGCGAAAGTGAAAGAATGAGCTTCAGGAAGCAGAAGAGCTTATTCACTGCGCTCTGTGTCCCTCTTCTCTCTGCGGGTCTCTCTCTCCCTCTTCTCTCTGCGGGTCTCTCTCTCTGGGTCTCTCCCTCCGGGTCTCTCCCTCAGTCCGACGCGTTGATGCTGATCTCGCGCAGTAGGCTGTAATCATGTCTCGCGGAGCGAACGCAGGGTTTGATCGACACATCACCATCTTCTCTCCAGAGGGGCGCCTCTACCAAGTCGGTGAGATCCTCCCTCCTCCTGAACCGCTCTTCTCCCTCCGCTCTTCTCCCTCCGCTCTTCTCCCGCTGGTCTTCTCCCTCCACTCATCCTAATTCACTCTTCCTTATCCAGCCTTAGGGTGGATGGAAAACATCCGGCCTGACCAGCAGAGCGAGCTGTGGGTCAGTTTATTAGCCTTGTAGTGAACTGTAGTCCAGTTAATGGCCTTATAGTGAACTGTAGTCCAGTTAATGGCCTTATAGTGAACTGTGGTCCAGTTAATAGCCTTGTAGTGAACTGTAGTCCAGTTAATAGCCTTGTAGTGAACTGTAGTCCAGTTAATAGCCTTGTAGTGAACTGTGGTCCAGTTAATAGCCTTGTAGTGAACTGTAGTCCAGTTAATAGCCTTGTAGTGAACTGTGGTCCAGTTAATAGCCTTGTAGTGAACTGTAGTCCAGTTAATAGCCTTGTAGTGAACTGTAGTCCGGTTAATAGCCTTGTAGTGAACTGTAGTCCGGTTAATAGCCTTGTAGTGAACTGTAGTCCAGTTAATAGCCTTGTAGTGAACTGTGGTCCAGTTAATAGCCTTGTAGTGAACTGTAGTCCAGTTAATAGCCTTGTAGTGAACTGTGGTCCAGTTAATAGCCTTGTAGTGAACTGTAGTCCAGTTAATAGCCTTGTAGTGAACTGTGGTCCGGTTAATAGCCTTGTAGTGAACTGTGGTCCAGTTAATAGCCTTGTAGTGAACTGTAGTCCAGTTAATAGCCTTGTAGTGAACTGTGGTCCAGTTAATAGCCTTGTAGTGAACTGTGGTCCAGTTAATAGCCTTGTAGTGAACTGTAGTCCAGTTAATAGCCTTGTCGGTAACTATAATGTAGTTATTAGCATTATCGTTAACTGTAGTCTACTTATTGCAGTGTTAATACTGAAAATACTATCCTGCCTTGACACTTTCCCTACAGAATATGCCTTCAAGGCCATCGCCCAGAGTGGCCTGACCTCCGTGGGCATCAGAGGAACAGACTGCACTGTAATCGTCACACAGAAGAAGGTCCCGGTAAGTTCTGCCGGCTTTTTCATGTCAGAAAAAAGCAAGTTTTTGATTTTTAAAATTGTTCAATATCTCTGCATAATTCAGTGTGTGAGGTGTAAACAGAGAGATTCAGAGCGATTTGGTGTGAAGTGGTTCAGACGTCTTTACAGTGGGGGTGATAGGAACCAGGCGTCGCCATGACTACAACACAAATATAGACATTTTATTCACCAGCCAGAACCACCAGAGAACCTACTGAGTTTATATGGAATGTTGATGATACTGAAAATACTGGAAATGTTTTCTTTTGGGGACTATTTTGCCTCATAGGACCCTGAGGGAGCTTTCAGAGGTGGACGTCTGGTTCCTGTCACCACCACTGTGAACAGTTCTGACTCTCTAGAAGTTTCTCTAGAACAGAGCGTTTCCCACCAAACCGCTCTTAATGACTTTATCCATTTAATTGTTCAGAAATTTTGGGAAATGACTGGAATTCCCCCTTTGTAGACTTGATTATGTGGTGTCTGACAGTGTATAACATTTAGGCTTGTTTGCTCACATAATATCTGTTTCTCTTTCTCCTCAAACACATACAGGATAAGCTTCTGGATGCTTCTACTATTACAAACATGTTCCGCCTGACGCCGCGCATCGGATGTGTGATGACTGGACATTATGGTCAGTATCTCTTCTTTCTGTAATGTACACTTACACTTACTCTGGCGTTTGCATGTGATAAGAACAATACTTACTTGAATAATAAGTTAATCAACCAAGACATGTTTGGTGTCATGTTTGCTTCTTTACGTTTAGCACTAGAGCTACAAACACTGAAAACCAGATCAACATGAAACTTTATTTATTTATTTTTTTAAAACTTTCTCAATATAGTTTAGTCACAAGTCCTCCTTGTTTGCTGGACCGCTCCAGCAGGCCAGCCTACCTCTCACTGAGTGACTGACTGACTGACTAATCCCATTCGTTTTACTGTGGAAGCATCACCTGAAACAAACTGTGGGTGGCGCTCTACGAGCCTGAGCAATGGAGCAAGGGGATCTGGTGCGCTCAACATTATGACTAATTATGTTGAATTAGTGGCTTATTCTACACAGCGCATGTAAACATTAGCAACATTAGTTGCTGTTTCCACACTGACGTGAAATACCCGTCCCGTGTTGGACTGGCAACCTGTCCAGGGTGTTTCTTGCCTTTCACCCAGTGAGCACTTGGACAGGCTCCTATACCCCCGTGATCCAGGAGGATAAGCGACTTAGATGACCAGTGAATGAGTGCGTAAACCTCTCACCAAGCTATAGTGGTGGAGGTACTTATTGTCTATTTTCAAGGCTTTTAATCAAACCACTGTGATAACAGTGTACTGGATCGTACCTATGAAGAGCTGCTGGGACCACAAAGGAGGGGTGAGTGGGATTTGACCCTCCACTTTTCACTTACGCTTACAGAGTGCTGACCCCTAGACAAAAAATGTAAACAAATCTCATTGGCACAACCAATCACAGTTTCCGTTACTACACTATGAAAATGACTAAATGTTAGTTTGGGTATTTTGTAACTGAGAGCTCTTTTTTACCCACCTTGTTTTGGTGCCTATCAAACCTTTTCTTTAGTCTAGACATGGTAACACCTGTATTCAGGTCTGCACCAAACAACTGATCAGGGTCCGAGTCTGGTGACCCCTGCTTCAGTTTGCTGTGCACTGTCCGAATCAAATACGACAGTTTATGTTGAACAGACTCTCCCAAAATTTTACGCTGCTGCGCTGACGTTGAACCGTGTGCTGCACTGGGTCGGTATGACCAACAGGTCAAAACCAGCTCTAAACAAAGTGACCGCTGGGCCCTGATTGGTGCTCTGGCTTTGTGTTTCTTTCGTTTTGACATGTTACGTTTTTATACACACAGAAACCAAAAGGAACGACAGATTTCTCAAAATGTAGTGGAGGAAAAAGTCGGATTTTAGACTCTGAAATGTAGTGGAGTGAAAGGAAAAAGTCGCCCAGAACGGAGAAACTTCAGTACAGATACACCAAAAATACTAAAGTACAGAAACTAATTACATTTACTTAGTTACTCAGTTACTGTCCACCACTGTGCATAAGCTATAAATAATAGTGAAGATTTACATTTAATTTTGGCTCATGGATCATGGAGCATATTATTGGACAAATATCAGCGACCTGATTGGTTCAAATTGGTAAAACAATCAAACAGACGCAGGTCTCGAGTAGTTTATTGTTATTACTATTGTCACAGTAAAATTTCTGACCAATAACCAACACCCAATACCAACATGTGTAAATTGGTCCCCTTGTGCCGCTGCAGTGTGGTATAGGTCATTTTTTGGCACATTTAAGACTTCTTTATGTAAATAAGCTGTGTTCTGATTGGCTCCCTGTATTACACCACATTAAAAAAACACATGTGTGAATGATTATAGTTAGTGTTTGAGAGATAACACATTTTAGCATTTGAAAAATGACTCAGACGCTATACACCATTAAACAAAGTCAGTCATACACATACAGACCTGACGTTGGTCTGAGGCAGAGTGTGAAGCTGAAGATGTTAACATGGCTAAATACCTTTTTCCAGATGCTTCATACCACATAAAACATAAACCCAACCAACAATGAACCGTCCTGCCATATAAAGCATGTGTTCACTCATGAAAAGGCACGACAAAGTAAAAATGTGATGGCTGGCAAATTTGACAACACGGTCAAGGAAAATAAGCTCCTTATGCTGCTTTTCAGAGAGGGTCTTTTTCAGGGACATATGGTTCCCCAGGGTCCGATACAGTTTTTTAGGGCTTCATCCAATTCTCCAGGCCTCCATACGTTTTTTTTTCAGGGATTCATACGGTTTTCCAGGGCTCTGTTTGGTTTCTTAGGGCTCCATACATTTTTTGGGGCTCCATGTGGTTTTTCAGGGCTTCATACTGTTCCCTAGAGCTCCGTACAGTTTTTCAGGGCTTCATACAGTTCCCCAAGGCTCCATATGGTTTTTCAGGGCTTCATACAGTTCCCCAAGGCTCCATATGGTTTTTCAGGGCTTCATACGGTTCCCCAGGGCTCCGTACAGTTCCCCTGACTTCATATGGTTTTTCAGGGCTCCAGACAGTTGTTTTTCAGCTCGATGCGGTTCCCCAGGGCTCTGTACAGTTTTCAAGGCTCCATATGGTTCCCCAAGGCTCCACATAATTCCCCAGATCTCCATTTGGTTTTTCAGGGCTACATGTGGTTTTTCAGGCCTTCACATGGTTCCCCAGGGCTCCTTACAGTTTTCAAGGCTCCATACGGTTCCCCAGGGTTCCATACAGTTTTTCACTGAAGAACTTTTTACGCTAACAAAACGCTTCCAGCTGTTCAGCTCTGTGACTTGAGTGGCAGATTCAAAGCAACATATGTGGCCCCCCATGTCAAACTCACTCATAGCCCCCTACTAATGACAGTGCTAGAGTCTCCCCAGCAAATCTAGGATGTTGGTGGGATATAAGGATGTTCTGTTTAGTGCTGGTAAACTTCAGTATTTCTGTTTGTCTTTTAATGCTAATGTGCTAACACTCTTGTTGTTTAGCGGACAGCCGCTCTCAGGTCCATCGCGCTCGCATCGAAGCAGCCGAGTGGAAGTATAAGTTTGGTTACGAGATCACGGCGGACATGCTGTGCCGACGCATGGCGGACATCTCTCAGGTTTACACACAGAACGCTGAGATGAGGCCGCTCGGCTGCTGTGAGTCCACTTCCACAATATCAGTGACAATATCAGTGACAATATCAGTGACAATGTCAGTGACAACATCAGTGACAACGTCAGTGACAATGTCAGTGACAATATCAGTGACAATGTCAGTGACAATATCAGTGACAATGTCAGTGACAATATCAGTGACAATGTCAGTGACAATATCAGTGACAATGTCGGTGACAATATCAGTGACAACGTCAGTGACAATGTCAGTGACAATATCAGTGACAATGTCAGTGACAACGTCACTGACAATATCAGTGACAATGTCAGTGACAATATCAGTGACAATGTCAGTGACAATATCAGTGACAATGTCAGTGACAATATCAGTGACAATATCAGTGACAATGTCAGTGACAATATCAGTGACAATATCAGTAACAATATCAGTGACAATGTCAGTGACAATATCAGTGACAATGTCAGTGACAATATCAGTGACAATATCAGTGACAACGTCAGTGACAATGTCAGTGACAATATCAGTGACAATGTCAGTGACAATATCAGTGACAATGTCAGTGACAATATCAGTGACAATATCAGTGACAATATCAGTGACAACGTCAGTGACAATGTCAGTGACAATATCAGTGACAATGTCAGTGACAATATCAGTGACAATGTCAGTGACAACATCAGTGACAATATCAGTGACAATGTCAGTGACAATATCAGTGACAATGTCAGTGACAATATCAGTGACAATGTCGGTGACAATATCAGTGACAACGTCAGTGACAATATCAGTGACAATGTCAGTGACAATGTCAGTGACAACATCAGTGACAATATCAGTGACAATGTCAGTGACAATATCAGTGACAATGTCAGTGACAATATCAGTGACAATGTCGGTGACAATATCAGTGACAACGTCAGTGACAATATCAGTGACAATGTCAGTGACAATGTCAGTGACAATATCAGTGACAATGTCAGTGACAATATCAGTGACAATATCAGTGACAATGTCAGTGACAATATCAGTGACAATATCAGTAACAATATCAGTGACAATGTCAGTGACAATATCAGTGACAATGTCAGTGACAATATCAGTGACAATATCAGTGACAACGTCAGTGACAATGTCAGTGACAATATCAGTGACAATGTCAGTGACAATATCAGTGACAATGTCAGTGACAATATCAGTGACAATATCAGTGACAACGTCAGTGACAATGTCAGTGACAATATCAGTGACAA
>NC_051227.1:6685860-6698360 GCF_015220715.1 Pygocentrus nattereri | reverse complement strand
CTTGTTTCTACACTCATTGTCCATTTTATCAGCTCCACTTACTGTATAGGTGCACTTTGTAGTTCTACAGTTACAGACTGTAGTCCATCTGTTTCTCTGATACTTTGTTACCCCCTTTTACCCTGTTTTCAGTGCCCGTTTGCTGCAACTGTCCGCGGCTCAGACAGGATTTCACAGTCACCACCATCCAAGTGAACAACCGTGCTCTATGGTTCAGGTTTGGCGTGGATTGACTGAAGCCTGTAGCGAAACTGGAGCGAAAATTTTCGCTATAGCTACACAAAACATTGTATGCGCTACCAGCTACTAATATTTGCAGCTATCTACAAAAAGTAGCACGCTACTTCACTACTCTCCCATCCCTGGTCCTGACCTCAACCCAATAGAACACTTTTGGGATGAATTAGTGGTTGGATAGTGTAGTGGTTAACACCTCTGCCTTCTACACTGTAGACTAGGTTTCAATCCCCACCTGGGCAAACACCCTACACTATACCATTAAGGGTCCTTGGGCAAGACTCCTAACACCACCTTCGCCTCCCTGTGTAAAATGATCAAATTGTAAGTCGCTCTGGATAAGAGCGTCAGCCAAATGCTTTAAATGTAAATTAGAGCAGAGACTGTGAGCCAGGCCTTCTCATCCGACATTAGTGTCTGACTTCACAAATGGGCTTCTGGAAGAATGGTCAAAAATTCCCATAAACACACTCCTAACCCTAACTTCTGTGAAATCAAACTGTCCACTTAGGAAGCAACACTGATTGACAATCAATTTCACATGCTGTTGTGCAAATGTGTCTGCACAAACAGTTAGAAACCGACTCCATGAGGATGGTATGAGGGCCTGACATCCACAGATGGGGGTTGTGCTCACAGCCCAACACCGTGCAGGACGCTTGGCATTTGCCAGAGAACACCAGGATTGGCAAATTCGCCACTGGCGCCCTGTGATCTTCACAGATGAAAGCACATGTGACAGACGTGACAGAGTCTGGAGTCTCCACGTGACAGAGTCTGGAGACGCCGTGGAGAGCGATCTGCTGCCTGCAACATCCTTCAGCATGACCGGTTTGGCAGTGGGTCAGTAATGGTGTGGGGTGGCATTTCTTTGGAGGGCCGCACAGCCCTCCATGTGCTCGCCAGAGGTAGCCTGACTGCCATTAGGTACCAAGATGAGATCCTCAGACCCCTTGTGAGACCATATGCTGGTGCGGTTGTCCCTGGGTTCCTCCTAATGCAGGACAGTGCTAGACCTCATGTGGCTGGAGTGTGTCAGCAGCTCATGCAAGATGAAGGCATTGAAGCTAAGGACTGGCCCGCCCGTTCCCCATACCTGAATCCGATTAAGCACATCTGGGACATCATGCCTCGCTCCATCCACCAACGCCACGTTGTACCACAGAATGTCCAGGAGTTGGCGGATGCTTTAGTCCAGGTCTGGGAGGAGGTCCCTCAGGAGACCATCCGCCACCTCATCAGGAGCATGCCCAGGCGTTGTAGGGAGGTCATACAGGCATGTGGAGGCCACACACAATACTGAGCCTCATTTTGTCTTGTTTTAAGGGCATCACATCAAAGTTGGATCAGCCTGTAGTGTGTTTCTCCACTTTAATTTTGTGTGTGACTCAAAATCCAGGCCTCCATTGGTTAATAAATTTGATATACATTGCTGATTTTGTTGTCACATCTAGGATGTGTTATTTGAGTGTTCCCTTTTTTTGAGCAGTGTATATGTGTATATATATATATATATATATATATATATATATATATATATATATATATATATATATATATACCCCTCAAACCAGCCATTAGGGGTGTACTTTGTGTACTTCTGGTGCCGGTCCCAAGCCTGGATAAATGGTGAGGGTTGTGTCAGGAAGGGCATCCAGCGTAAAACTTGTGCCAAAACTATCATGCGGATCACAAATATGATTGCCATACCGGATCGGTTGAGGCTCGGGTTAACAACGACTGCCTCCGGTGCTGTTGACCAACAGGGTGCCTTTGGAAATTGGACTACTGTAGGTCGAAGACCTAGGAGGAAGGCAGGTTAGAAGGCAGCAAGAGAGAAGGAAAGGCAGGAGTGTGGAGGTTAGAGTAGGGACTCTGAACATAGGGACAATGACTGGTAAAGGCAGAGAGCTTGCAGACATGATGGAGAGAAGGAAGGTAGGTATTCTGTGTCCACAACACCAGGTGGAAAGGAAGCAAGGCCAGGAACATTGGAGGTGGATTCAAACTGTTCTATCATGGTGTAGAGAGGAAGAGAAATGGAGTAGGGATAATCCTAAAGGAACAGCTTGGGAAAAGTGTTCTGGATGTAAAGAGAGTCTCAGACAGGATCAGGAGCCTGAAGTTTGAGGTTGATGGTGTGATTTTGAATGTGGTCAGTTCATATGCACCACAGGTTGGTTGTCAGTTAGAGGAGAAAGAGGAATTTTGGAGTAAGATGGATGAAGTGGTAGATGGTGTCCCTAGAGAGGAGAGATTAGTGATTGGTGCAGACTTCAATGGACATGTTGGTGAAGGGAACAGAGGGGATGAAGAGCTGCTGGGTATGTATGGTGTGAAAGACAGAAATGCGGAAGGTCAGATGGTTGTAGATTTTGCAAAGAGAATGGAAATGGCTGTGGTGAACACGTATTTTCAGAAGAGGGAAGAACACAGGGTGACATACAAGAGTGGAGGGAGATGCACACAGGTGGATTATATCCTTAGCAGGAGATGCCACCTAAAGGAGATTGGAGATTGTTAAGTGGTACCAGGGGAAAGTGTAGCAAGGCAGCATATAGTGTGGTTGTCTGTAGAATGAGATTAGAAACAAAGAAGAGGAAGAGAGTGAAGACAGAGCCGAAGATTAGATGGTGGAAGCTGAAGCAGGAGGATGGTTGCAGGCAGTTCAAGGAAAAATTGCAACAGGCCCTTGTGGGCAGTGAGGAGCTACCTGAGGACTGGGAAACTACAGCTGGTGGTGAGAGAAACTGGCAAAAATGTGTTGGGTGTTTCGTCTGGACAAGAAAAGTTGGTGGTGGAATGAGGAAGTCCAGGAGAGTATTCAGAAGAAGAAGGCAGCTAAGAAAAAGTGGGATAACCAGAGAGATGAAGGAAGTAGGCAGGAGTACTGTGAGGCTAGTAGCATAGCGGAAAGAATGGTGGCAAAGGCAAAGGCTCAGGCCTACGATGAGCTGTATGAGAGGCTGGACAGTAAAGAAGGAGTAAAGGACTAGTATTCTTTGGCTAAACAGAGAGATAGAGCTGGAAAGGATGTACAGCAGGTTAGGCTGATAAAGGATAGAGAGGGAAATGTACTAGTGAGTGAACAGAGAGTGTTGAGTAGATGGAAGGAGTACTTTGAAGAACTAATGAATGAGGAAAACGAGAGAGAGAGGAGGACAACGGGGGGAGAGATAGTGGATCAGGAAGTGCAGAGAATTAGTAAGGTGGAAGTGAGGGCAGCTTTAAAAAGGATGAAGAATGAAAAGGCAGTTGGTCCAGATGACATACCTGTGGAGGTATGGAGATGTTTAGGAGAGAAGGCAGTGGACTTTTTAACCAGGTTGAGTGAGAGGATGCCTGATGAGTGGAGAAGCAGTGTACTGGTCCCCATTTTTAAGAACAAGGGTGATGTGCAGAGCTGCAGTAACTACAGAGGAATAAAGTTGATGAGCCACACCATGAAGGTATGGGAAAGAGTTGTTGAAGCAAGGCTAAGGTGAGAGGTTCAGATCAGTGAGCAGCAGTTTGGTTTCATGCACAGAAAGAGTACCACATATGCAATTTTTGCGTTGAGAGTGTTGGTAGAGAAGTACAGAGAAGGTCAGAAGGAGCTACATTGTGTCTTTGTGGATCTAGAGAAGGCATATGATAGGGTGCCAAGAGAGGAACTGTGGTACTGTATGAGGAAGTCAGGTGTATCTGAAAAGTATGTTAGGGTGGTGCAGGACATGTATGAGGATAGTGAGACAGTGGTGAGGTGTGCAGTTGGAGTGACAAATGGTTTCAAGGTGAAGGTAGGGTTACATCAGGGATCAGCTTTGAGCCCCTTCTTGTGTGCAATGGTGATGGAAAAGTTGACAGATGAGGTTGACAGGAGGCCATGTTTGCAGATGACATTGTAATCTGTGGTGAGAGTAGAGAGCAGGTGGAAGAGAATCTAGAGAGGTGGAGGTTTGCACTGAATATATACATATATCTTGGGTCAACCATCCAGAGCAATGGACAGTGTAGAAAATAGGTGAAGAGGGTGCAGGCAGGATGGAGTGGGTGGAGACGGGTGTCAGGGCTGATGTGTGACAGAAGGATAGCAGCAAGAGTGAAAGGCAAAGTTTACAAGACAGTAGGTGTGTCCTGCTATGATGTATGGTTTGGAGACTGTGGCTCTGTCTAAAAGACAGGAGGCTGAGCTGGAGGTGGCGGAGATGAAGATGCTGAGATTTTCATTGGGAGTGACAAGGATGGACAAGATTAGAAATGAGCAGATCAGAGGGTCAGTGAAGGTGGAGCAGTTTGGAGATAAAGCCAGAGAGGCCAGGTTGAGATGGTTTGGACATGTGTTGAGGAGGAATAGTGGATATATTGGGCAAATAATGTTGGAGATGGAGCTGCCGGGTAGAAGGAGAAGAGGTAGACCTCAGAGAAGGTTTATGGATGTAGTGAAGGTGGACATGGAGATGGTTGGTGTAAAAGTAGAGGAGGCAGTGGATAGTGCAAGATGGAGGCAGATGATCCGCTGTGGCGACCCCTAAAGGGAGCAGCCGAAAGAAGAAGATATACCCCTCACATTTCTGCAAATATTTTATTCTATCTTTTCATGGGACGACACTATAGAAATGAAACTTGGATATAACTTAAAATGGTCAGTGTGCAGCTTGTATAGCAGTGCAGATTTACTGTCCTCTGAAAAAAACTCAATACACAGACATTAATGTCTAAATAGCTGGCAACACAAGTGAGTCCACCTCACAGCGAACCACGTGTCCACATTGTGCTCAAAGTATCAATATTTTGTGTGACCACCATTATTATCTAGCACTGCCTGAAACTCTTGGCCATGGAATTCACCAGAGCTGCACAGGTTGGTACTGGAACCCTCTTCCACTCCTCCATGATGACATCACGGAGCTGGTGGATGTTAGACACCTTGCGCTCCTCCTCCTTCCGCTTGAGGATGCCCCACAGGTGCTCAATTGAGTTTAGGTCTGGAGACATTCTTGGCCAGTCCATCACCTTTACCTTCAGTAAGGCAGTTGTCATCTTGGAGGTGTGTTTGGGCTTGTTACTGAGTTGGAAAACTGCCATGTGGTGCAATTTCTGACAGGAGGGGATCATGCTCTGATAGGCAAGAGAAAGTTGCTGGACACCATCTGAGCCAAACAAGTTTATCTTGGTTTCGTCAGACTACAGGACACAGTTCCAGTGATCCATGTTCTTGGACTACTTGTCTTCAGTAAATTGTTTGCAGGCTTTCTTGTGCTTCAGCTTCAGAAGAGGCTTCCTTCTGGGACGATGGGCATGCAGACCAAGTTGATGCATTGTGCGGTGTACGGTCTGAGCACTGACAGGCTGACCTCCCACTTCCTTAACCTCTGCAGCAATGCTGGCAGCACGTGTCTATTTTTCAAGGTCAAGATCAAGAGGCTTTTATTTTCATTCCATCTATGTACAAGTACACAGTGGAGTGAAATTACATTCCTCCAGGAACGACATGGTGCAACAAGGAACAAAAAGTACAAAGTGCCAACGTGCAGACATTGTGTGCAAACAAAAAATTAAGCTAGAAACAATAAATACGATAAATTAAACAGACATAGCTCAGTCCTTGTGAGTTTAAAAACCTGGTTGCTTGAGGAATAAAGCTGTTCCAGAGTCTGGCAGTGGTGGCACGGATGCTCCGGTACCTTCTGCCAGACGGCAGCAATGAAAAAAGTCTGTGAGGGAAGGATAGGGTTGTCCACAATGCTAGTGGCATTCCGGATACAATGTGTGGTGTAGTTGTCCATGATGGAGTGGAGAGAGACCCCAATGATCTTCTCAGCTGTCCTCACTATACGCTGTAGGGTCTTGCGCTCGGAGGCCAAACCAGGCGATGATGCAGCTGCTCAGGATGCTCGCCAGAGTCCCCCTGTAGAACATGATGAGGATCGAAGGGGGGAGCTGAGCCTTCTTCAGTCTCTGCAGGAAGTACAGGCACTGCTGGGCTTTCTTGGCTATGGAGTTGGTGTTGAGGGACCAGGTGAGGTTCTCTGTGAATTGGACAGAGTTGCTCCTGACGATTTCCACAGCAGAGCCAGTGATGCTCAGTGGGGGGTGGTCACTTCGCACTCTTTGGAAGTCAACAACCATCTCCTTAGTTTTATCGACATTCAGAGACAGCTTGTTGGCTCAGTTTCATGGTGTTAGCAGTCTTCTTATAGCCTAGGCATCTTTCTATTCCTCACATCCTCAGAGCTCTTTGGCATGAGGTGCCATGTTGAATATCCAGTGGCCAGTATTAGCGAATTGTCCCCAAAACACCAAATTTAACAGCCCTGCTCCCCATTCACACCTGGAACCTTGTAACTCTAACGAGTCACATGACACCAGGGAGGGACATCGACACAATTCAACACAATGTGGACATCTTCACTGTGAGGTGGACTCACTTGTGTTGCCAGCTACTTAGACATTAATGTCTGTGTGTTGGGTTCTTTTCAGAGGACAGTAAATCTGCACTGCTATACAAGCTACACACTGACCATTTTAAGTTATATCCAAGTTTCATCTCTATACTGTCGTCCCATCAAAAGATCAAATGAAATATTTGCAGAAATGTGAAGTGTTCACTCACTTTTGTGAGATACTGTATACATACTACGTTACATTTTGCTCTGATAGCAGTCATACACACTCACCGGCCACTTTATTAGGTATAATTAGGTTCAATTGCTAGTTAAAATAAATAGCTAATCAGCCAATCACATGGACGCAACTCACTGCATTTAGGCATGTAGAGGTGGTCAAGACAACTTGCTGAAGTGCAGACCAAGCATCAGAATGGGGAAGAAAGGGGATTTAAGTGACTTTGAACATGACGTGGTTCTTGGTGCCAGACGGGCTGGTCTGAGTATTTCAGAAACTGCTGATCTACTGGGATTTTCACACACAACCATCTCTAGGGTTTACAGAGAACGATCTGAAAAAGAGGAAATATCCAGTGAGCGGTCAGTTGTGTGGACGAAAATGCCTTGTTGATGTGAGAGGTCAGAGGAGAATGGGCAGACTGGTTCCGGATGATAGAAAGGCAACAGGAACTCAAATAACCAACCAAAATCTCTGAGGAACGTTTCCAGCACCTTGTTGAAAGTCTGCCACAAAGAATTGAGGCAGTTCTGAAGGCAAAAGGGGGCCCAACATTTTACTAGCAAGGTGTACCTAATAAAGGGGCCGGTGACATCAGTGTATCTGTGATCATCCTGCTTTATTTTCATGAATATAATCATCTTTGTTGGTTTATATGACTAGAAACTCGTCTGGAGCTGTGATTGGTCAGGATGCTCATGCACACTGTCTTGGTTAGAGATCTCATGTGCATGTTGCAGCCATCTGTGAAATCAGTATTGCAAACAGCCAATATCACAATGACTATTAACAATTGATTTTATTTAAGCAATAACAATATTGCTCCGAGCTCGTGTTTACATTCTTCACCGTGAGTGTGTGTGTGCGTGTTTCTGCTTGTGTGTGTGTGTGTCTGGGTGTTTCTGCTTGTGTGTGTGTGTGTGTGTGTGTGTGTGTGTGTGTGTGTGTGTGTGCCAGGCAGCAGGATTACAGCCCGTCCGTCTGCTACCCCGCAAACTGCTGACCAACAGTCCACCAGATTAACAGAGAGAGAGAGAGAGAGAGAGACAGAGAGACAGAGAAACAGAGACAGACAGGCAGACAGACAGAGAGACAGACAGAGAGAGAGGAGAGTGAGATAGACAGTTGTAGAGAAAGACATATACAAACACTATGTGGACAAGTTTTGGGACACCTACACATTACACTACAGTAGCTTTTCTGAATCCCATTCTAAATCCATAAGCATTGATATGGCATTGGTTCCCCTTTGCAGCTCTAACAGCTTCCACTATTCTGTGTAGCTTCTACAGGATTTTGGAGTGTCTGTCGGAATTTCTTTCCATTCATCCAGAAGATGCTATAGCAGGGAAGATGCTGTAGCACAGTGGTTAAGGTCATAGAGCGGTTTTGCAGGACAGGTTCCACTCCGAACAGGCCTCGCCAGGGTCGACCAAAGAAGTTGAGTCCACGTGTTCAGCATTGTATCCAGAGGCTGGCTTCAAAAAATAGACACATGAGTGCTGCCAGCATTGCTGCAGAGGTTGAAGAAGTGGGAGGTGAGCCTATCAGTGCTCAGACCATACGGCACACAGTGCATCAACTCAGTTTGCATGGCCGCCGTCCCAGAAGGAAGCCTCTTCTGAAGCTGATGCATAAGAAAGCCCGCAAACAGTTTGCTGAAGACAAGCAGTCCAAGAACATGGATTACTGGAACCATGTCCTGTGGTCTGACGAGACCAAGATAAACTTGTTTGGCTCAGATGGTGTCCAGCATGTGTGGCGGCGTCCTGGTGAGGAGTACCAAGACAACTGTCTCTTGCCTACAATCAAGCATGGTGGTGGTAGCATCATGGTCTGGAGTTGCATGAGTGCTGCCGGCGCTGGGGAGCTGTGGTTCATTGAGGGGAACATGAATTCCAGCATGTACTGTGACATTCTGAAGCAGAGCACGATCCCCTCCCTTCAGAAACTGCACCACACAATAATGATCTCCAAGATGACAACTGCCTTGCTGAAGGTAAAGGTGATGGACTGGCCAAGTATGTCTCCAGACCTAAACTCTAACATCCACCAGCTCCGTGACGTCATCATGGAGGAGTGGAAGAGGATTCCAGTACCAACCTGTGCAGCTCTGGTGAATTCCATGGCCAAGAGGGTTCAGGAAGTGTTAGTTAATAAATGGTGGTCACACAAAATATTGACACTTTGAGCACAATTTGGACATGTTCACTGTGAGGTGGACTCACTTGTGTTGCCAGCTATTTAGACATTAATGTCTGTGTGTTGAGTTCTTTTCAGAGTAAATCTGCACTGCTATACAAGCTGCACACTGACCACTTTAAGTTATATCCAAGTTTCATTTCTATAGTGTCGTCCCATAAAAAAGCTAGAATAAAATATTTGCAGAAATGTGAGGGGTATATATATATATATATATATATATATATATATATATATATATATATATAGAGAGAGAGAGAGAGAGAGAGAGAGAGATTAAGTGAGAGAGGGTCGGAGAGGAGAGTGGGGTAGATTAGTGTAGTGCAGAGAGAGAGGTTGGTGATTAGTACAGCATAGTGCACAAAGGGATTAACCTTGTTCAGCCAGCAGCTCAACCTGCACACAAACACACACACACACACAGCCGTACCAGTCAGTAACGAAGGCTCCTGAGGACACCACCTCACACATACTTGTAGCTGTGTGTGTCTGTGTGTGTGTGTGTGTCTGTGTGTGTGGTGTCTCTGCGTGTGTGTGTGTGTGTGTAACAGTATTTACTGCTACACTTCTTGCAGGTTTCCTCTCTTTCAATGTCACACATACTTGTAGCTGTGTGTGTGTGTGTATGTAACAGTATTTACTGCTACACTTCTTGCAGGTTTCCTCTCTTTCAATGTCTTTTGTATGTCAGTTTGTTTTCCTTGTTTAGCCGTGTCCAGTTCCCCATTCTATTATTTCAGCTGGAGGGTGAAGACTCACACAGTCTTCCTCTGAGACACACAAAGAAAATACCTCAAACTTCTCAACACGCTTGGAGGAGAACGCTAAGCACCAATTCTCCTATGGCAGCTAACACAGTTGCATCAGCTGGCATTGTGCTGAGAAATGGGGGGAGAGGGAGGACCACCCTGCCCATCTACAGAGAGAGAGGACCGTTATGACCTCCTGAGCTTGTGCTTACGGATGGCTGTGGCATTGCTGGCAGAGCTCAAGAGCCCAGAATGAATGTTTCTAGCATGTTTTATCACCTAAACTGCTGATTTGTATACATCTGTCTGTGGGAATAATAGACAGTGTTCTTATAGGTTCTAGATAGTGATAAGTTTATTGCTTCATTTCAGTTTATTACTGTAGAGCTAATACAAATTTCATACATTATAAACTGCAGTTTCAGTTAAACCAAAAGACTCTTCAGCACCGCATCTCAGAATGACTAAGAAATAAAAGTAATCTATTTTTAAAAAACTAAAATCTTTATTATTAGATTTAGTCTTAGATTTAGTGTGTAAGTAATTGGAAACACTGTAAAGGCATCTTCTCAAACTGCACCTGAATTTTTGCCCTTTTTGCTAAGTTACATTTAGTTTTGCTCATATTTTGATTATATTTTTGGTAATATTCCCTGATTTCACTTTATTTTTGCTGAAATTTTGTAAACACATTAATTTTGAATTCACATTTATTTTCACCTATTTATGTGAACTAATATTTGCTTGTATTAGATTCACAAATTCACATTTATATATATGTCACGACTGCCAGTAACAGGTGAGACACTCGCTGATGGATCGTACAAGTTTTAATATAATAGGGCAATACAAGAGAATAGTAAGGGACAGGCAGGGCCAGAAAACAATAACAGCAGCAACATAGACATACCAGAGGGCGGTCAGACTGAAGATAGGTCGGTATACAGGAGAGCAAAAGGAGAAAACAAAGTATCAAATCAAATCAAATCAAATTTATTTATATAGCGCTTTTTACAACTGATGTTTTCACAAAGCAGCTTTACAAAAATGGGAATCACAGCACAGAGAATCAGACAAAACACTGAACATAATATACAGAGTACAGGCAAAGGTCGGAATAAACAAAGGATAAGAGCAAGGAAAACGCGTCGTAACAGAGCTAGAGGCTAGATAATACTCAGCGCCAAACAACAGGGTTTAAATACACGGGTTCACAGGTGTTGAACATCTCACTGATTAGAAGCAAGGCGAGCCGGAGCGCCGGAGCGTCACGTGCTCAGCAGAGTCACTGTAGTCCATAGGCAGAGCATGCTGGGAATTGGAGTCCATGGATGTAACAGAGTCCACGGCAGGCAGACTGACAGCGTCAGGGCTGACAATATATATGACTGTATTTTGTTCAAACTTATTTTTGCTTGGATTTTGTGAATACACATTTATATCTGCTTGTATTTTATGAATTTACAATGATTTTTGTTTGAATTTTGTGAATCCACCTGTATTTTGTAAATTAACATCGATTATTGCTCATTCGTGTAAATTCATACTTATTTTTGCATGTATTTTATGAAATCACTTTCTCTTATATTTTATGAATTCACATTTATTTTTGCTTATATTTGTGAATTCACTGTTCTGCTTGTATTTTATACATCCTCATTTAGTTTCCTCGTATTTAGTAAATTCACCATTATTTTTGCTTGGATTTTGTAAATTCACATTTATGTCTGATTGTATTTTATGAACTCAGATTTTATTTTGTGCGAATTTTGTGAATTCACTTTTATTTTTGCTTGTATTTTATGAAGTCACATTTATCATAGCATCTACTTTGTAAGTCTGCCAGTCAAAAGTTTTGGGACACTTAGCTTTCTTTCTTTCTTTAGTGTGGTGTTTGATTTTCACTGTTATGTGCAGTGAAAGACGCTGCAGGCCTGTTTGCAGGAATGTTTATCTCTCTCTCTGATATGAAAAGCAGATTTATGACAGTGATTTTTACACTTTTCTATTTCAAACTGTTCCTTTTGTCTGCAGACAGTGGTTTGAACACCTGAATCACTTCGCAGCAACGTATTAAAACATGTGTTGAAAAACTCAGCTCAGATTTCTGATGGTCAGCTGATGTGTTGGTGGGTCAGTTTTATGAAGGATGGAAACATGAAGTGATAGTGATCCACACAGCGCGGAGGGCCATGTGTGCAGCGGGTCACACTGCAGTGGACGGAGAGGAAGGAGGGAGCGGAGAGAGAAACGTGTTCCAGGATTAAACCTCTCCCCTTTACCCTACTGCTCTCTCTCTCTCTCTCTCTCTCTCTCTCTCTCTCTCTCTCTCTCCCTCTCTCTCTCTACTCTCTCTCTCTCTCTCTCTCTCTCTCTCTCCCTCTCTCTCTCTCTCTCTCTCTCTACTCTCTACTCTCTCTCTCTCTCTCTCTCTCTCTCTACTCTCTACTCTCTCTCCCTCTCTCTCTCTCTCTCTCTCTCTCTCTCTCCCCCCTCTCTCTCTCTCCTCTCTCTCTCTCTCTCTCTCTCTCTCTCTCTCTACTCTCTCTCTCTCCCTCTCTCTCTCTACTCTCTCTCTACTCAAGTTCAGTTTGCTTTATTGACATGACAAATTCACACATTTGTATTGTCAAAGCGTTCATACTATAAATAAACATTGAAAATATACATTAAAAAAAAATATATATATGTTAATTAATTAAAGAT
>NC_051227.1:6640860-6675860 GCF_015220715.1 Pygocentrus nattereri | reverse complement strand
TGACTTTTAATGTTTTGGCTAACCAGTTTAATTGTCTTTTGTAAATATAAAAAAGTCTTGAATTTGAGGCCTGCAACACAATCAAAAAAAGTAAAATAACAGTGAAATGTAGAGAATATTCAAGTGACACTATTTTGAAGCATTCCACACTGAGCAGGTGAATCGGTACCAGGTGAGGGTATCATGATTAGATATCAAAGGAGCATCCACCAACTTCAGGAGGGAATTGTCAACAGTTCAATAAAAACATTTCTCAATGCAAGACTGCGAAAATGTAGGTCTTTCACTGTTGACTATATATAATATTGACGGCACTGCATGAGAAACTGTGTTAAAAATAGCCATGTGGACTTGAGAGTACTTTGTAAAACCATTCTCAGTAAAGGTACTCCACTGCTGCATTGAGAAATGCCTTGATGACTTGATGACTTGAAACTGTGTTACACAAGGAAAAAGCTGAACATCAGTTCTATACAGAAACGCCACAGAGTTCTCTGGGCCTGAGCTCATCTCTGGCCCAAAAGACAGTGAAAGACATATGGGTGTAGGTTCCATTGATGCAGAGGTGCATATTAGGATTTTAGAGAGAAATATGCTGCCATCCAGATGACGTCTTTTTCAGGGACGTCCATAGTTCTTTCGGCCTCGTTATGCATGTGCTACAATAGCGTGACTTCATAGACACAGAGTGCATGTGCTTGACTGGCCTGCCTGCAGTCCAGCTCTGTCTCCTATTGTAAACACATGGAGCATCATGAAAAGCAGAATTAGACAACGATGACCACGGACAGTTGAGTAGCTGATGTCTCATTTCAAGCAAGAATGGGCAGAAATTCCACTTGCAAAGCTGCAACAATTAGTGTCCTCAGTTCCAAAACAATTAAAGAACTGTAATTAAAAAGAAAGGCGAGGGTAAACATGCCTCTGTCCAAACTATTTTTGAGTGCTTTGCGGTCATCAAATTCTAATTTTGCTTATGTTCACAAAATATAATTAAGTTGGGCAGTTAAAATATTAGAAATATTTAGTTTAGTTGTACTTTTGTCAGTTAAATGACCAAATCACAAATTTTTGTTTTTATTGCATTTTACAAAACATCACAACTCCTCCAGAGTAGGGATTGTAGATAGAAAAATAAAAATGAAGGGAGCAAGCCTAAAGGGAAGTCTAATGGGAGAAAGAGCGAGCGAGAGAGATGAGGAACAGACAGAGAGAGAGAGAAAGAGAGTAATCCTGACTAATTCACTTAGCGAAGCGATGAGGGGACTGGACAGTAAGAGGATTGGAACAGTCTCTAAATTAGATCAGTAAAAATAACAAACTGCAAGACGAGGCAGAGAGACAGTGAGACAGACGGGGAGAGAGAGAGAGAAAGACAGAGAAAGAGAAAGAGAGAGAGTGAGGGAGGGAAGTTCCAGGGAAACAACAGTAAGATTGAGTTAGTTGACGTATGTGCTGTATTTCACTGTATATTTGTTTTGATCACCTTACAATATCATTCCAGCAATGCTAATAATATCCCATCAATCACAAATGTATGTACTCAGAATTCATGCAGAATTCATGGTTAAATCAATTATGACAAATCGTCCAGGTCTTGCAGAAGCAAAGCAGCTTCTGAATAGAAGCAAAGCAGCCCCAGGCCATCATACTACCACCACCAGGTTTCACTGTTATTTTGATGTTATTACGGTGGAATGTGGTGGTAGCTTTACGCCAGATGTATTGGGACCCATATCTTCCAAAACAATTCAAAACCTTTGACTCTTCAGTGCACAAAATATTACCCCAGAAGTCTTGGAAAATGAGTGAAGAGCCTTTTTGGTCAGCAGTGGTTTGCTCCTTGCAGCTCTCCCATGGATGCTGTTTTTGCCCAGTGTCTTTCTATTGTGGAATCATCTACACTGACCTTAAAAAAGGCCAGTGAGGCCTGCAGTTCTTCTAATCTACTCGACAAGATCTTCATGAAGTAAACACATATGCCTTGTAACCTTTTAAGCGCTCGGTCTAGAGGTGGAGGTTCAAATCCTGGAATCTACCCAGAACCTTTCCCAGACTGTAGTAGGAAGGAGGTGTTAACCTTTAGCGAAATCACTTGAGCCAAGAGATGATCTACTGCTACCATAACACAGATCTGTTAGCGCCTCTCCAGAGTTCAAGCTGAGGTGTCTTGGTGGTCTTTCTTTGCTGAGCTCCTTGTGAAACCGGGTTGGTCACAAGAACATGTCTGAGATCATAATGTTGCTACTAATGAACTGAAGCTTAGGTGCATATTAGGAATGACCTGTTAGCATGTTTTAAGTGAAGTTTTCAGGCATCCTAGTCTCAGAACGAATGAAATAATGAGAATTCTTAATGTTAAATTCATACAAATATTTGCAAAGAATCTCAAAGCAGTGAACACTAGCATGAACTATAATGATGTGCACATTATAAGAGCAAGGTTTAAAAAAATAATTCATTTTACTTGTATAAAATAGATGGGATTATTAAAATCAGAAACAGTTTGCAAAAAATGACGTCGGCTTTGTTTTCAGTCCAGTTTCTTTCTATTGTTGCCTCAAGGCAACAGAGTGGGAGAAGAGGGCTGCGTTGACAACCCAACACAATGGGCAGCACTCTGAACACATTTTATAAGTGGTCAGAAACTTGTAAATAACTCATGAAAGAATAAAGCTATGTTAAAACCAAGCACACCATTATTTTTCTTGTGAAATTCTCAATAAGGTCGATGTGTCACACGACCCTCTTCCCACTGAAAAAACTAAAGTTGGATCCAAAATGGCCGACTTCAAAATGGCCACCATGGTCACCACCCATCTTGAAAAGTTTTCCCCCTCCTGTATACTAATGCGCCACAAACAGGAAGTTGATATCACCAACCATTCCCATTTTATTTGGGTGTATCCATATAAATGGCCCACCCTGTAGTTTTAGCACACTCCACCAGATGTGAAATATATTATTGATAGATAAAAAGTGGTAAAAAAAACTTTTTCTGAGGAAAAAGAAATGTGCCATTCACAATCTGCACCATTGCAGAAGTAGGTTTATGCCCACCAGGAGATAGTGTGACCAACACAAGCATTTTATAGATTTATTCAAATTTTTTTCATCATTGTTAACTATTTGTCTTTAATTGAATATCATGGTAAAGTGAGGAAAATGGGTTTGTTAACCTGAGGCAACATCAAGCAACAGAGAGTTACTTATTTTCCAAGCAAAGTTTTGAGTGTTTATATGAATTGATAATGGATTCACTCTGAATCAGATACCAGCTACCTAGTATTTATAGTGTGTGTGTGTGTGTGTGTGTGTGTGTGAGAGAGAGAGAAAGTGTGTTAGAATTCATGACTGTCCTCTCTGTGCTGCCCAAATGAAACCTCATCCAACCCCTTCCATGATCATGAACCCATCTTTATAAAACCATGCCCTTACGGCTGGAGTTGGAAAATTTGATTGGAGTGTTTTTATTTCTGTGGGTTATTTTTTAATTTTCTCTCATTCTCTGTGGCTCACTGAGGGATGCAGCAGAAGGAGCAATGGGCAGGGATTAGTACTCTGTTCAAAGGAAATTGAATGAGGCCTGACATGGCACATCCTCACTCTGAGGCAAAAGGGGTAGTATGGTGGAAATGGGGAAATGAGTATTGTGCATTCAGTGTAGGATGTAGGGTCTGAGGCAATGCATGCTGGTTGTTAGGTGTGGAAATTGTTGGGTTTGTTTGGCATTAGGTATTTAAGGTATAGGGTGTTGGGTATGGGGTGTTGGATATTGACTCTTGACGTTGTTGGAAATGGAGTGTTGAATATGAGGTACTGGGTATAGAGTGTTGAGTGTTGAATGTGGGGTGTTGAATATTGGGTGTTGAATATTGGGTGCTGAATGTGGGATGTTGAATATTGGGTGGTGAATGTAGGATGTTGAATATTGGGTGTTGAATATTGGGTGGTGAATGTGGGATGTTGAATACTGGGTGCTGAATGTGGGATGTTGAATATTGGGTGTTGAATGTGGGATGTTGAAGATTGGGTGTTGAATGTTGGATGTTGAATATTGGGTGCTGAATGTGGGATGTTGAATATTGGGTGTTGAATGTGGGATGTTGAATATTGGGTGTTGAATGTGGGACGTTGACTATTGGGTATTGAATATTGGGTGTTGAATGTGGGAAGTTGAATATTGGGTGTTGAATGTGGGAAGTTGAATATTGGGTGTTGAATGTGGGATGTTGAATATTGGGTGTTGAATGTTGGATGTTGAATATTGGGTGCTGAATGTGGGAAGTTGAATATCGGGTGCTGAATGTGGGAAGTTGAATATTGGGTGTTGATTATTGGGGGCTGAATGTGGGACGTTGACTATTGGGTGTTGAATGTGGGAAGTTGAATATTGGGTGTTGAATGTGGAATGTTGAATATTGGATGCTGAATGTGGGATGCTGAATATTGGATGCTGAATGTGGGATGTTGAATATTGGGATGTTGAATATTGGGTGCTGAATGTGGGATGTTGAATATTGGGGGCTGAATGTGGGGTGTTGAATATTGGGTTTTGAATGTGGGAAGTTGAATATTGGGTGTTGAATGTTGGATGTTGTATATTGGGTTTTGAATGTGGGATGTTGAATATTGGGTGCTGAATGTGGGAAGTTGAATATTGGGTGTTGAATGTGGGATGTTGAATATTGGGTGTTGAATGTTGGATGTTGAATATTGGGTGCTGAATGTGGGAAGTTGAATATCGGGTGCTGAATGTGGGATGCTGAATATTGGATGCTGAATGTGGGATGTTGAATATTGGGTGTTGAATGTTGGATGTTGAATATTGGGTGCTGAATGTGGGAAGTTGAATATCGGGTGCTGAATGTGGGAAGTTGAATATTGGGTGTTGAATGTGGGATGTTGAATATTGGGTGTTGAATGTTGGATGTTGAATATTGGGTGCTGAATGTGGGAAGTTGAATATCGGGTGTTGAATGTGGGAAGTTGAATATTGGGTGTTGAATGTGGAATGTTGAATATTGGATGCTGAATGTGGGATGCTGAATATTGGATGCTGAATGTGGGATGTTGAATATTGGGATGTTGAATATTGGGTGCTGAATGTGGGATGTTGAATATTGGGGGCTGAATGTGGGGTGTTGAATATTGGGTGTAGAATGTGGGATGTTGAATATTGGGTGTTGAATGTGGGGTGTTGAATAGTGGGATGTTGAATATTGGGTGTTGAATGTGGGATGTTGAATATTGGGTGCTGAATGTGGGATGTTGAATATTGGATGCTGAATGTGGGATGTTGAATATTGGGTGCTGAATGTGGGGTGTGGAATATTGGATGCTGAATGTGGGATGTTGAATATTGGATGCTGAATGTGGGATGTTGAATATTGGGTGTAGAATGTGGGATGTTGAATATTGGGTGTTGAATGTGGGGTGTTGAATATTGGGTGTTGAATGTGGGATGTTGAGTATTGGGTGTTGAATTTGGGGTGTTGAATAGTGGGATGTTGAATATTGGGTGTTGAATGTGGGATGTTGAATATTGGGTGCTGAATGTGGGATGTTGAATATTGGGTGTTGAATGTGGGTTGTTGAATAGTGGGATGTTGAATATTGGGTGTTGAATGTGGGGTGTTGAATATTGGGTGCTGAATGTGGGATGTTGAATATTAGGTATTGAATGTGGGGTGTTAAATATTAGATATTGAATATGGGGTGTTGAATATGTGGTGTTGAATGTGGGGTGTTGAATATGGGGTGTTGAATATGTGGTGTTGAATATGGGGTGTTGAATATGTGGTGTTCAATGTGGGGTGTTGAATATGGGGTGTTGAATATGGGGTGTTGAATATGTTGTGTTGAATATGTGGTGTTGAATATGGGGTGTTGAATATGTGGTGTTCAATGTGGGGTGTTGAATGTGGGGTGTTGAATATGGGGTGTTGAATATGGGATGTATAATATGTGGTGTTGAATATGGGGTGTATAATATGTGGTGTTGAATATGGGGTGTTGAATATGGGGTGTTGAATATGGGGTGGATGGATAGGATCTTGGATGCAGGGCAGGTTTGGCTCAGGCACTCAGCTGGGACATGATTAGTATGTGACATGATTAGTGTCTGTGTGGTCAGGAGGAGCAGAGCGGCGGGCAGCTTGTTGGTGGAGGATTAGGGAGAAAGAAATGAATCATATTTTTAAGTCGTAAGTGCGTCTGTGTCCTCCGCTCTGTGTCTGTCTCCACATGGCCCACGGCCATATGCTGCAGTCAGGGATTACCAGCCTTCTGACCAGAGAGGGACATCTCTCTCTCTCTCTCTCTCTCTCTCTCTCTCTGTCCAGCTCCCTACATCTATCTATCTATCTATCTATCTATCTATCTATCTATCTATCTATCTATCTATCTATCTATCTATCTATCTACCTGCCTTTCCTTCCTAATTAATGAGTTCACATGTTTCAGCCACACCCATTACTAACAGGTATATAAAATTAAGCACGTCTTTATAGACAAACATTGGCAGTGGAATGGATCGTACTAAAGAGCTCAGTGACTTTAAAATCAGTGGCTATCAGAGGCTGCCACGTTTGCCAAAAGATAGTTAATGAAATTTCTGTCCTGCTAGATCTGCCCCAGACAACCGTAAGTGCTATTATTGCCAAGCATCGGCTGGCGTGGTGTAAAGTGCGCTGCCAAGTGACCGACATTTGTAACACTGACATTTTTAACAACAAAAATCCATTTACAGCACTGTTACGGAGCATGTATAAGGTAGAGGCATAGATAAAAACATCACATGGTGTATCAATTTTATGAAACATGGGGAATTTTAATGCTCATTGTTTATTAATGCCAGGATTTTACAATATTACATGCTAACTATTAATGCTAAATGCTAATGAAATCGATTCATTTTAATTTATGTGTAGTAATAACAAAGCAAATGACTTCTGCTTTTATGATTTGTTTTCTTTTACTTTACTTCTATTTCTAAAAAAGAAAATGTTCAGTGTGGTAAAGGTAAAAATCAATGTTTTACATTTAAATTTACAGTAAATTGGTGGCTATTCAGCTGCATTACTTTTACAGCTGTTCTGTAAAATTATAGGAGATTATTGTATCCTTAATTACAGTTTATTACTGTAAGTATGCAGCAGAATGCAGCATAGCCACTAATTTACTGTCATTTTCCTGTGAAATTATATTTTATTACTATATGAATACAGCAGAATGCAGCTACAGCACAGTAATCTTTTCTTGCAGGTAGGTCTGTGTCTGCTATTTTACTGTTATTTACTGTTAATATGCTTCAGTACATTACTGTAACTAGTAGCCACTAATTTACTGTGATTTTACCGTGAAATTACATTATATTACTGTAAAAATACAACAGAATGCAGCTACAGCATAGTAATCCTGTTATTTTACTGTTATTTACTGTTAATATGCTTTAGTATATTACTGTAAACAGTAGCCAGTTATTTACTGTCATTACCATGAAATTTGATACAGTGTATGTAAAGAACTGCAAGACAACCAATTTTCATTTTATTAGAAGTCATTTAATACTTTGAAACATGAAAACTATCAAGTCTATCACTGGGAGGACAAAAGCAAACACAAATGGGAGAAAATGCGAAATGAAACAAGAGTTCATGAAGGTCAAGAAAGAAAACAGATTCAAAATGATTCGTTTATGGCTTTTCATGCACAACCATAAATAGTGTGGCAGAATAGTGCTGCTACATCTGCAGGCTAAACCCCTGAGCTTAAAAAGAGAAATTAACAAACAAAGAAATGAAGAAAAAAACAATCAGAATAAGAAGAGTAAAAAGTTGGCAGTTTTCTAGAAATTAAGAGTCGAGTGAGAGAACGAGCCGGTTTCATGTGTCGGTGTGATGTTGCGCATTTCAGACATTTCAGCATTCAAGTACAGCTCAATATTTACAAAATGTAACAACGACGACAGCAAAAAGTCAAAATCATAACATAAGCCATAGATTTAATTTATCCACATCGATAGCGTCAATGATGATGGCGACGAGAACGTTGTTACTTATTCAGAAAAATTACGATTTTATCTGTCAAGCAAACCTCACAGTCGCAAAGAAATGATAAACATTAAAAACAAAAAAAAAAGAAAAAGAAAACAAGTAAAGACAAAGAACAAAGGAATACATGACAGTGCTGCTCTTCCTTCAGGTTTAAGTTCTCGTTTCTAGATTTTTAAAAAATCTAAATTTCAAAATTTCTAAATTTGAGTTATGACTAAATTTTAACTTGCGAATGTTTAAAGTCACAATAATCACAACTGAACACTTTATGGATCTCGAATCAGTTCAGAGTCATATGAGAAAGCTCTAGAGAATGACCCAAGGCAATTTCGCTGAGCTGTTTGATTTGGCTGAGAAATTTGCATTCCGAGCCGTCAACTCTTCCCTTTCCGGGTTTATTAAACAAGCAGTGTTCGGCACCGGTGTTAAGCCATTGAAGATGAACTGAAACAATTTTTTAAAAATGATCCCCACCCTTTTTTTTTTAGAAATGAAGAGGGTGAACTTGAATGTTCTCACAGAATCTCCCAGAATGCCTTGGAGTCTTTGCTGTGGGAAAGGCCACCCTGTCTAACCATCCATCCGTCCATCCATCCTTTCACTGGACGTACCCTTGTGGTTCATCTCGGTTCATGCGAGCTCAAAAATGTTGCATTTGTCCATTTTTTGAAAAGCAGCGTCAAAAATAAAACAAAAAACAAAGAAGATTCTAAAAACATACGACTCTTTTTTTAAATTGCCAAAGCAGAAGAATCGCCAGAGCATGAGATTACAGGTAGACAGTCTCAGGATCCATCTTGGAGCAGCATTCCCATTAGTGGTTCACCTAGTGGTCACCAAAGAACCTTCTGAAGACCTACATGCCTACCTGCAGCAGTCAGATCCACCTCAAATCTTGATCCAGTCGGTCCAGATCTTGTGAATAGGTTGAGTTGGATCAAGTGTAGCAGATCAGGGTTTGTAGAAAGGTAGATCTCCAACAAGAAGGTTGGTGACCATTGGTTTGAAGACCCGTCTTCCGCTCTGGCCAGGCTGTCAAGCCTGTAGGCTAATGCAATCTTTCCGTAGGCTGGACAGAGGTGTTCCTGCCAGTTTTCACAAGTCTGATTCACAGATTATCACAGCAATTACAGAAAATAACAAAGTTTATAAAATAAGACAGCAGTTCTTTTTCTTTCATTAGGCTAGCCATACTTTTACGTAATAACTCAATAACTTAACCTAAAATTTAATCTTCAGTATGATCTCAATACATATATCTACTATGAATTTGCATATCATCTCCATACATGAATCATAGTGGTAATATTTTTATGTATTTTGAAACCGAACGATTGTCCTCAAAACAGTAGGTACAAGGAATCGTTGTTCGCGTTAAGAAATGAAATAATCAAAGACACAAGTACAACCAGACAACACAGTCCTTCTGAAATTCCCTTCTCCTTCAAGCCCCACCTCCTCATCGTCGCCATCGTCGTCATCCTGCTACAACACCTGGAACTTCCAGGAATTCTGGTCCTTGTAGTCCAGGCAATCGGCTGCATTGAAGTTGAGCTTCCAGGCCGCCTGGTCCTTGTAGTCCAAACAGTCGACGGTGCCGAAGCCCAGGGAGGTGGCGTAGCCCTGGGAGGAGAGGGAGGCCGGAGACTGGCTGAGAGCTCCACCCATGGAGGAGGCGGTGATGGGGCTGAGAGCACCCCCGGTGGCAGACAGCTGTGTGTGCATGGGGGAAAGGTACGAGCCGCAGTCCAGGCCGGTGAAGTAGCTGGAGGAGCTGGCGTAGCCCTGGGTGTAGGCTGGAGCCTGGGTGTAGGTCATGGGATAGGCAGTGGAGCGCTGCATGCAGGGGGTGGTGGAGGCGGACAGGGGGTCCGGCAGGGGTGAGATGGAGGCCGGGCTCCAGATGGATACGGTGGCGCTGGCGCCGCTGGAGCTCGGCGTGATGGCAGTGCCTGGGGCGGGCGGAGCCGGGCTATAGGGACCGTTAGTGCTGGCACTGGGCTCGGACGGGGTCTCCCTGGCCGGAGACGCCTTCTTCTTGGGTGGGCGAGGTTTCGATTGGCCGGTGCTCTGCTGCTGCTGCAGGCGGCACTTGGCGCGACGGTTTTTGAACCACACCTGTGGGACGGACGAAGGAAAAGTTTTAGCCACACTGCAAAATTTCAATGTTCTGTTAACACCTACAGTGTTGAATTGACACCAGCAAGGTCTCATTGACCCATAGAACCCATAGAACCCATAGGCTGTCTGCAGGGCTATCTTCTTGGCTTCATAATTGAGGAAAGGTTTAGCGTATAGACATGGAACACATATCATAACTTCAAATGATTAACACTCTATCAAAAAAAATTTATTCAAAATTTAATTAAACTTAATTTAAGTTCATTTTTTGGGCGAAATTCATGAAGATATCAAAACAATATTAGCGGCCAAATGTCAAATGACGGCATAACAGAGTAGCCAACACTCTTAGCTGAAACCTATAGTACCAAAAAAATGTTCTAAGACTTGTAACCCTACCAACACCCTTTTGGAACGAAATAGAACCATTTTCAACAATGTTATTGAAAGAATCATATACAACAGAGTTTCTGCATTTAACCATGCAAACAACCATTTAGCCATTCAAATGGTTCTATGAGGGCACACAGTTTTATACATACCCCTTGCCATTCCTAAAGAACCCTTGAAGAATCAATTTGTAAGAGTGTTGGGTCTCCATGTGTAATTATCTCATGTAAATACTTATTTGTAATTGAATAAAACACAAACAAATTATGCAAAATTTGCTTACACTCTAGTAAAAGGGTTCTATGTAGTACGAAAAAGTGTCCTTTGGCTTATAACAATGGTGGAAACTTTTTTGGTGCTATATAGAACCCTCTTCAAAAAGGTTCTTCATCTGAAGGAACTTTAATGATACAAAGAGCCCTTAAAACCATGCAATGGGTTCTTTGAGTGTTCACGGTTCTATAGAACCAATTTCTTGACTAAAGAACCCTTGTAGAACCATCTCTTTTTAAGAGAGTAGGGCTCTAAGGATAGATTCTAAGTGCCCATATGTGGGTCCTCGATTCAATTCCTCACTCTAATAACATACATATTAGTTTCATTGTTGTTTCCTATAATGTATAATCATTAATGAGTAATAAATCTTATGACTATTAATTGAAAAATAAACTCGATATTTAAATGGTTTACATTGTTTATTTGTGTTCCAGAGAGAATTTGTAGGTATTTCATTAATACTGTATTTAAGTCCAGGTTCTGGGGTGTTAAAAAGAACCATAATGCACTGACTGGACAGTGGTGGTTAATCGATTTTGGAACGTTAGAACTGATTAGAATTGACCATCACTTTTACAAAGATGGTTCTTCAATTGTTATTTAATGAAGGGAATGTGTTCCAGCCTATATAGAACCATTGGCATGCTTAAAGACTTCCTTGCATGGTGAAGTGGTTCTTCAGATTGATGGAGAACATGTTCTAGATGGGTCTATGTAACACCCAAAAGGCTTCTATTTTGATGATGTCAGGCTTGTAGTAATAGCAGAGCCCTGTTTGGTGCTACACAGAACAATTTTCAAAAAGTTTCTACATAGAACCATATATAACACATTCTCCTTCAATCCAAAGAACTGTTTCTTCATGCAAAGAACCATTTAAGCACACCCTTTAAAAGATGGTTCTTCAAGAGTTCTATACTAAAGGCAGTGGTTCTATTTAGGACCATGTGTTCTATGTAGAACCATTATATGCATGAATGGCTCACTGCATAGTGAAATTGTTCTTCAGATTTGTGGAGAATGTGTATATGGTTGAGTATAGAACCTTTTTGAAAATGGTTCTATATAACACCAAAAATGGCTCTTTTATTGTTCTAAAGTTCCACGTATTCTTAAAGGATCTGTATAGAACCATATACAACAAAAAAGATGGTTCTTCAAGGATCTTAAGTGAAGACAATGGCTCTACTTAGAACCATGAGTTCAACATAGAACAATTTTATGCTTGGTTCTTCAGATTTATGGAGAGTGTGTGTAAGGTTCTGTATAGAACCTTTTTGAAAATGTCGAACTTGCAACAACAGCAGAACCCTTTTTGGTGCTGTATAGAATCATGTACAACACATTCTCCACAGATCTAAAGAACCATTTCACCATGCAAAGAAACATTCGAGTGCATTCTTTAAAAAGTCTGTACTTCAAGGGTTCTTTAGTAAAGGCGAAGGCTCTATTTACAAGCATGAGTTCTATCTAGAAACATTTCATGCTTAAACAGTGAAATGGTTCTTCAGATTCATGGAACATGTGTTGGATATGGTTCTGTATGTAACCTTTTTGAAAATGGTTCTGTATAGCACCAAAAAGGGTTCTTCTGTTGTTAGAAGCTCAGCGTTTTTTGAAAAGCAACCCTTTCTCCATCAGTCTGAAGAACCATTTAACCAAAGAACCATTTGAGCAAGTGTGTAGTGCTCATGGTTCTAAATAGTACCACTGGCTTAACTGAAGAACCCTTGATATTTTTAAGAGTATTTATATTTGAAACTGTCAGGCTGTTCTGTTTATGCGGCACTGCTGATTGAACAGCTTCATCAAAAATAATAATCAAGTAATTAATCGTGATTCGAGGTTTCACGACGCGCCGAATCGTCGGTTAATCGAACCGGTTCATACCGCACCAAACCCACCTGCACTCTGGACTCCGGCAGGTTGATTTTGAGCGCCACCTCCTCGCGCATGAAGATGTCTGGGTAGCGCGTTTTGGCGAACAGCGCCTCCAGGACGTCCAGCTGCGCGCGAGTGAAGGTGGTGCGCTCGCGCCGCTGCTTCCGGGGCGTGTCTGAAAGCAAAAACACGCCTTATATAACGGGGGCACTGAGGGGTGGGAGGGTGGATTACACAGACTGGAGAAGTAGAATGGGAAAAATGGGAAAATGTATATGTACATATATATATAAGACAAATAAAGAGGAGTGTAGATAAGGACTGGTGCAAAGTCCATTCCTGACCTCACTGCAGACCTGCCTTGGCTTATCTGATGCCCTGCACAGCGCGTGCAATGTCTGTATCAGGTCATTTGGGAAGCCCCTTGGATAAAAGCTGTTGTCAGTCAACAAAAGTGTTGCCCAACACGCTGAATAATCCCGGGATCAGTTATGAGCTCTAGATCACTGAAGGTCCAGCATCACCAACGAAGCCTCCAATGAAAAGTTCTCACTGGCCAAAAACGGGGTTGTCCTGTCTAGACCACATTTCCACCTCTTATTCGCTTCTTTTCAGGCTACAAACGGCATTTCTGGTTCCATTTAGACCAGCAGTGGAGACCTTTGTATGTGTAAGCGCAAGAAAGTCTGCTTTAAAGTGTTAATCTCGTCCTTAAAACGAAGCAAAACCAACACAAGCCGGCGCTATAATGGATCTCACCAACTGTACCAACCAACCAACCGACCAAGTGGGAATCCTTTCCTAAGGCACTTTTGGAAAACCCCGCATTTCATCCCCCTGTACTCCTGTTATCACCTTCCCAGCCACATATCCTGCACTTGTATCCATCATATGCAGCTTTAAATGCACCACTTTGTCCTCGCGTCTTGTATTTCCACCATGCGTAAAAGCGCACGGTCCTCCTGCGCCGAAACACCACTCTAACGGTTCAAACACTGAACAGGGGGGCTTCGAAAGGGTCTACACGGTAATATGAGGAGGAAAAGTTGGTAAAAAGACTTACTCTGGTATCCCACGGCGGAGTGGAGGAGGTCCATGCCCGGGCCAGAAAGCGTTAACCCGTTCACCGCGTAATGGGGCTGCTTAATGTAGGACATCATGCCTGCACTGCCTTTAAACGCTCTCTCTCTCTCTCTCTCTCTCTCTCTCTCTCTCTCTCTCTCTCTCTCTCTCTCTGGTGGGCTGAGTCTGCCCTCTGCCTCTCCTTCTCTCTCTTCTCCCTAGAGGTTCTTTCTTTCCTTTCTCTGCCCCTCTATCTCTTTTTCACTATGCGTTTTGCGTCTTGCTTTTCCAAAGACCCCTTTTTACGCGCGCTCCGAGGCTGTTAATTGGAGCTCTTCTTTCAAGAGCTCGTGACGCACGCTCACTGCTGAGCCCTATGGGTTGACTCTGGCGTTGAGGAAGCGCGTGCAGATGCACTCCGGGCACTTAGGAAACAGGTGCGCAAAGGCGCAAAGGGTTATAGAGCAGCACAAGTAGGCTGAGCCAGTGGGGGTCTCTCTAAACACTGGTATCTCTCTGGTCTCTATCTGAAAAGATGCAGTCTCTTTCTGGTCTCTGTTTGGACTCTATCTGCGCTCTTTCTGAACAGATACCGTCTCTGTCCTGTCTCTCTTTCTAGTCTGTCTGATCTCTCTTGCTTCTGATTCTGGACTCTCTTTGGTCTCTCTTGTCCTGTTGATTCTGCCTCTCTCTGATCTCTCCGACTCTGTCTGGTCCGATCTTTCTTGTTTGGTCTCTGACTGGTCTCTCTTTCTCTCTCTGGCCCAGTTCTTATTATTTGGGTCTCTTCCCAGTCTCTCTCAGTTCTGGTATCTCTGGCCGCTCTGGTCTGGTCTCTCTCTCGGGTCTGCCCTGCAGTGTAAAGACGCCGAGTGCTGGCGTGCTGGGACGGAGCTGAAGACTGAGAGGAGAAGAGGAAGAGGTTGGCTAATTAGAGACAAGTTCTTACGGAGTGGACACAAACCCCTCCCTCCGCTCCCTCTCTCCTCCTCTCCTCCCACTCTTCCTCCTCATCTCCTCCTCTCCTTCTTGCCCTCCCCCTCTCCCTCACACACTCTCACAGCGTCTTGGCCTGCTGGCCTCCAGGCATTCCGCTCATCATCCCGCTCGGGTCAGTCTGCCAGTCTGAAAAGTCAGCAGCCTGTTTGTCTGTGCTGTGTGATCTGGAGAGTGTGCTGAGGGACGGAGCGGCAGGACAGGGCAGGAGGGCCTGGCCGAGGTCTGGAGGGCCAGGCTGGACAGAAGCAGGTGCCAGTGTGAGGAGATGAAATGCTGAAAGCCAAACTTCTTTGCACGCTCGTTTAATTCCAAGAAGGAGAAAGAAAAAAAATCTCCCACATATTTGGATTAGACAGAAACCCATTTCATTACTGGAGCAGTAATTGGGCTGGAGGTGGGGGGTGGGAGGTGGCGGTGGGGGGTGGGGGTTGAGGGGGGATTAAGACCAACACAAAGGCAGCCTTGTCCTATTAAATCCCAACTTTATCCTCCACATGCTCCCCGAGCCCTCCGCCAAACCCCCCCCAAACATGCATTATTATTATTATTATTATTATTATTATTATTATTATTATTATTAATATTACTGCCGTTGTTATTATTATTATTGTAAATTGTTTTTATAACTTTCTTTACTCCTTCACCAAACCCCATAAAACTAGCATTAATAATAATCCCATTAATATAATATAATATAATATAATATAATATAATATAATATAATATAATATAATATAATATAATATAATACCATTTGGCAAATTGGAATTAATACAATTAAAATGACCAAATACGACTATTACTAGCATAATAATAACTAATAATAATAATAACAACAACAACAACAACAATAATAATAATAATAACAATAATAATAATAATAATAACTCGTTTTGTTAGTAGTATTACAGATTATTTTTATTATTTATTGATTATTATTTTTATAGCCTCTGCTGCTTTGGTTGTTGTTGATCGCTTCTTTTTACTACGATTTTATAAAAGAAATATAATAATAATAATAATAATAATAATAATAATAATGAGCGAATATGAATGTGCAGGTGAAGAGCGCGAGACTGCCCTGGGACTTTAAACATGACCCCAAACAAAACTGCGCTGATTTATTGATATCACTTTCCTGTTCGTGTCAAAGTGAAACGAATTTAAATATTTAAATATTTATCAAAGGCCCTAAAGCCTTGTGTGTGTGTGTGTGAGAGGAAGCGGCATAGAGCGCGCGCACCAGCGAGCTGAGCCGAGATGAAACATTTTTCGTTCTTTAAGGAAAGTTTAAAAACACTTTAAAGAAATTAAGTGAGAACGGATCTGTATTTATTGATTGATTTATTGGTTGATTGATTGATTGATTTAGCTTCTCCAGCTTCTTTAACACCCATCAGAAATTTCTCCAGATGACAATCAGAATATAAAGGCATCAGACTGAAATGGAGATCATATTTATTTACAGGTGTTTAACAGCAGCAGCGCGTTCACACCTGCATGTAATTCGGTTCCGCCGTTTGTTCTGTTCTCACCGTGCGGGTCGCTGTGATTTAGTCAGAGAGATTCGGATTCGGTTCGCAGTGATTCGCGTTTCGTTGGTTGTGGATCGTTCTGCAGGCACTAATACAGTTATATGGGATTATAAAGGCGCTAAAGAAGGTAAACTTAGACCATTTAATACCATCATATACTAAAAGGACAGAAGTAAACAAAACACGTCGCCATGGTAACCTTCACTTTGAACTGCTATGAATTTCTTTTTTTAATGTTATTATCCAGAGTCTACTCCCTGGACGTAAGGTTCTAGGAAAACTCTTTAATCGGTGTATGGAGGTTCTCTGAGCCTTTACATAGGTTCTTTACACTCACATGGTTCCTTCACTGAAAGAACCCTGAAACTGAAATTCGTTAAGGAACCAAAATAAATAAATAAATCCATAAAAAAACGAAGCTTTCGTTTCTTTAATATGTACCAAAACAGCGCGAGTATTAAAGTAATATCAAACTATTCTCATATAAAATATTTGAAATAACGACTTTTTATAAAAGTGTTTTTAGTATTTTTCAAAATGAATCACAATAGAACGGAGTCCTGCTTCCTTTGTGCTCTATTAATAGTAATAACCACGTTATCAAGCAGTTATTACTACAGTACCGACACACTTATTGCAATTAATAGCAATAGAACACAAGTTCTTTGGAACCCGCTTTTGGTTCCTGAAAGGAAAAAGCTTTGAGAAAGGTTTAAGGAACCCTAGAAAGGTTCTGTCTCGATTCTAAAGGTTCTTCCTGGAACATGTGGAGGAACATATGCAGCATATATTAATACTGCAAACAAGGTTCTCTAAAGAACCGCCCAGGAAACTCGTCTATGGGGCACCATTATTACATTACTAATAATGATTAATCTTAATAATGTTCATAATATTGTGAAAGCAATCTTAACGGTTTATTTACAGTGAGGCATTAAGTGTTATTATTAGCACCAGTGTTTCTGGAGTATTATTCTCACATGATTAGAGTAATATTAATCAGTAATAATAGCAGTGGTAATATTCTTACCGAACCATTATTAATACTTCCAGTATTATTCTTACAGATCAATAACACTAGTACTGTTTTTACTTAGCTGTACCTTGTTCATATTAATAGAACTAGTATTAAAACATTCATAGTGTTTTATCAATAATAATAATAATAGTATTAAAAGTAATAATAAATAAATAATAAAAGTTTTAAAGTATTACATTCTTAAAGTATTGTTATTATTGTTAATGATAGTAGTAATTACAGCATGTTTAAAGTATTTTCAGTAGTGATAACTGCAGTAATAAAGTGTGTTAGTGTTATTAATAGTACTGTTGGTAATAATGAGTTCTTGAAGAATTATTGTTATTATTATTATTATTATTATTACTACTAGTGATAATAACGTATTATTAGTAGGAGTACTAAAGGTTTTAAACTATTCGTTCTAGTAATGCAACGTTTCTTATAGTATTACAAGAGTAGTAATAAAGTGTTCTTAGAGTAACAATAAAGTATTAATAATAGTGGTAATAATTTGTTTTGTAGAGTACTAGGAATAGTAGTAGTAATAAAGTGCTTTTCAAGTATTAATAATAGTAGTAATAAAGTGTTTTTAGAGTATTAATAGAGGTAATAAAGTATTTATTAGAGTATTAATGACAGTAGTAATAAAGTGTTTCTGAGAGAAGTTGACTGGACCATGAGTACAATGTTTCGTTCCACCTCATGTGCCACATGTGATGTGAATGACAATAAAGCCCTATCTATCTTATCTTATCTAATAGTGGCAACAATAAAGCGTTTCTTAGTGTATTCATAACAGTAGTAATAAAGAATAGTAATAATAGTAGTAACAAAGTATTTCTTAGAGTAGTAATAGTAGGAGTAAAAATGTTTCTTAGAGTATTAATAACAGTAGTAATAAAATGTTACCTAGAGTAATAATAGTAACAGTAATAAAGTGTTTCTTGAAGTATTAATAACAGTAGAAATAAAGTGTTTCTTTGAGTATTAATAACTGCAGTAATAAAGTGTTGCTTAGAGTATTAATAGCAGCAGTAATAAAATGTTTCTTGGAGTATTCATTGTAACAGCAATAAAGTGTTTCTTAGAGTAGTAATAGTAGCAGTAATAAAATGCTTCTTAAAGTATTAATATTAGCAGCAATAAAATGTTTCTAAGAATAGTGATAATAATAGTAATAAAGTATTTCTTAGAGTAGTAATAGTAGCAGTAATAAAATGTTTCTTAGAGTATTAATTTTAGAAGCAATAAAGTGTTTCTTACAATAGTAATAATGATAGTAATAAAGTGCTTATTAGAGTAATAATAACAGTAATAATAAAATGTTTCTTATAGTATTAATATTAACAGTATTAAAGTGTTTCTGAGAATAATAATAACAGTAATAATTGTTTCTTTTTGTAATTGTAATTGTAAGTGTTTCTTAGAGTCTTAATAGTAGTAAGAAAGTGTGTTTTAGGATATTAATAGTAGTGGTAATAAAGTGTTTCTTAGAGTTGTAATAGTAGCAGGAATAAAATGTTTCCTAGAGTATTAATATTAGCAGTAATAAAATGTTTCGTAAAATAGTAATAATAGTAGTAACAAAGTATTTCTTAGAGTAGTAATAGTAGCAATAGTAAAATGTTTCTTAGTATAGTAATAATAGTAATAATGTGTTTCTTAGAGTAATAATAAAAGTAGTAATAAAGTGTTTCTTAGCTTAATAATAACAGTACAAATCAAGTGTTTCTTAGAGTCTCAATAGTAGTAAGAAAGTGTTTTAGGATATTAATAGTTGTAGTAATAAAATATTTCTTAGCATATTAATAATAACACTAATGAAGTGTTCTTAAAGTATAAATAAAAGTAGTAATAAAATGTTTCTTAGATAATTCATAGTAGCAGTAATAAAGTGTTATTAAAATGTTATTGATAGTATGAATAACGTTTTCTTAAAATATTATTAAAAATACTACTACCACCATGAAATGTTAACTCCTGAAAAGTGCAATATTTGTGTTTTAAAAAAATATCATTACTATTATTATTGTTGTTATTATTAGTAGTAGTAGTAGTAGTCGTAGTACTAGTGTTTATACTAGATTATAGTAGTTATATGTTAAAATGGTAGTAAAAATAGTAGTGCCATTACAGAATACATGAAGTATTATTATTTACAATAGTAGTAAATAATAACACTTCTATAATACATCTAATAAAGTATACTTCAGTTATTCTTAATATTACTCCTCATGTTTTAATTCGATACATTATTATATAACAATGTATTTATATAGTTTTTTAAATTAATAGAAGTAGTATTAAAGTATTCGTATTAGTAATATTAGCATTAAAACTCTCTTAAAGGTTTAGTATTACTAATTCTGACACTGATAATCTCTAGTCATTAATAATTCTACCATTATTAAAGCATCCTAAGAGTATTATTATTGATTCTAGCATTACAGCCTGATTAAAGTATTTTAAGTGCATTATTAGTAGTAATAAGTGGTCTTAAGGTATTATTGTTATCAATAGTGTCTGTAAGTCTATTATTAATACTAGCAGAGTATGATTATATATAAGACTAGCATTAAAGCAGCATTAAAGGTTTACAGTGAGCAGTTTTAACACTGTTGTGACTGTAATTCTTTCAAGAGCAATAGAAATAATTGTATTTCTGATGCTTTATTACTAATATTTCTACTATGAAAGCCTTTTTCTCTCTTTCTTCCTGCTCCTCTGCGTCCATTTGTGTCCATCTGTCTCTGTTTTCGCTGTGGGTTTTGCCTCTGCCTGGTATCTGAGGGGCAGCAGGACCCAGCGCAGATTTAAATTAAGGACAGGGCAGCCACATAAGAGGCTTACAGTATCTAATCTGAACAGAACTGACCCCCCCACCACCCCCACCCCCACCCACAGCCACTCAGGGCACAAAACACACACAAACACGCTCTGAATAAACTCGCCTGGTGACATTCAGGCCCATAACTGCTGTTACTGCTCAGAGGACCTGTTTCCCACCCTTTACACAGGGTGAAGGACGGTGCCATGTCCTGTACTGCATCTCCACACCTCTGTACTGGGACTGAGAGGGACTGAGAGGGACTGAGAGGGGCCTGTCGCGCCCGGACCCTCTGAACAATCAATACAAATAATCAACCATGATCAGAGCCCACACTGAGGGGCACTGTAATGACAGTGAACCTGAAAGCCAAAGACTATAACACCAATGACAGAGACTTAGGCTTAAAACACTGTTGTTATATTATTAGTATTAGAGTACTAATAATAACTATAGTCTGACAAGTATTAATAGTGTTAAAGTTCTACTAATATACTCTAATTATTAAATACTATTTTGGTAAATATTAATAATTCAAACATTAAAACATAGTACCCTTCTATTATTAGTCCTAGTATTGCAATATAGTACCCCTATTATCATTTCCCTAAATATCAGCAGTATTAGTGTTATAGTAGTATTATAGCATTGTCTTATAAATATAGTACCATATAAGTACCATTAACCTTGTCTTATATACTAGTTGTACTAGTATTAAAATGTAGTACTATTATTGCCATATTATTCTATATTAGTGGTTCTAGCATTAGAATTTATCGTTAGTTAATTCTCATATATTACGTATAATACCATTATTACCATGTTATAGATTATTAGCTGTACTTGTATTATTAGTAACATTCTCCTATGTTAGGAGAAGTAGTATTAAAATACAATTTTATTACTAATTGACTTCTGATTATGATTCTGGTATTAGTACTGTAGTATTAATACGTTAGTATTAGTATTAGCAAATAGTACTTAATAATACTGTAGCTATACTATAACTTACTCTTATATGTTAGTATTCATGTTGTTATTATTATTAATAGCATAATTTGTAATTTTTAAAAACCTTTGGCACAAATGTATCATATTGCAGACTGTACCTTTACTATGAAATCCTACATTACCCACGATGCACATTTCATCTTTCTACTATGTCAATTTTGGTAAACTTTTACAAATTGAATGGGATATTTACCATCTTCCCTTTGTTTCTATAGCAACGCACACACAAAATGTTATGCTTTTGGTGCTATGACTGAAGTAGAGAGAGAATGCGTGAATCAATAGAAGCTTAACTAACAGTTTAAGAATTTTAATTCATTATGTTTTTAATTTTATTCTATTTGGCCTGTTTATTATATTGGCCTGTCAGTTATTGTGAAATGGTCATAAGCTTAAACGCACACACATACACACACACACACACCAGCTCTCTATACACTCAGGCTATTTACACACTGACACTGACACAGCCACACACACACACACACACACACACACACAGTTCAGCCGATTTATCATAATGTGCTTTATCTGAAAAGTAAGTATCTTACCTCGGGATAAAGAGAGGAAAAAGCGGTTTGGGTTCAGATTGACAGCGGAGGACAGGATAGACAGAGCGAGGCTGAGAGCGAGAGGGAAGGAGAGGGAAAGAGAAGGAAAAAGAGGAATGTGAAACAATTTCGGAGATGTCGGTGGACTTTTGAGGGCCATAGACGTCCCGGGACAAGGCGAGGGGGGTATTGGTGGTGGTGGTGGAGGATACTTTGTCCCTTTGGAGTGATTTGGAAACGGCTCTGGTGAACCCAGGCCTGGTCTGGATGGACGGATAGAGGGATGGATACAGAATGGACAGCTGAGGTGGACAGTGGAGCTGTCCAGAATGGAGGTATGTGGAAAAAATGGACGGTGCAGACGCAGTGCAGGAGTGGTAGTGGGGATGGGGGGGGGGGGGGTGGTGGGGTGGGGGGGGGGTCAGTGGAAGGGGCTGGGCTTGTGGCTGTGGCCTGATTCTGTGTGTGTGTATGTGTGTGTGTGTGTGTGTGTGTGTATGTGTGTATGTGAGTGTGTTTCTGCAATGGTCCTACAATTTACATTTAGCTTGACTCTCATCTGGAACATTTTTTTAAGGACATCTACCCTTAAAAATGCTGGTCCTTCAAAGGTTCTTTGGTAAAATCTGTGTGAATATAGAACTGTAATAAGTTAAAGAACAATTTAAACTCCTTAAAAAGGTTCTTCCCATGGTTGGAACGCACACTGTAATTGTTTCTTTAAAGAACACTTTAAAAATGGCTCTATATGTCAACAAAAGGGTTCCAATGATGCTTCAAGTTCTTTGACCTGTAACAGAACCCTGTTTGGTGCTCTGTATATGCATGGTACTCTATAGATTCTAGGTTCTTGAAACTGTGAATTATTGAGGGTCTGTGAATTATTTTTAGTTTATTTATCATAAACTGTTCAGTAACTAGAATGAATTATTGAGTAACTACTATGAATTTTTAAGCATCAGAATAACTCAGTATCTACTGTGAATTATTCAGTATCTACTATGAATTATTCAGTATCTACCATGACTTATACAGTATATACTATGAATTATTCAGTATCTACCGTGACTTATTCAGTATATACTATGAATTATTCAGGCTCTACTATGAATTATTCAGTATCTACTATGAAATATTCAGTATCTACTATGAATTATTCTGTATCTACTGTGAATTATTCAGTATCTACTATGAATTATTTCGTATCTACCATGACTAATTCAGTATCTACTATGAAATATTCAGTATCTACTATGAATTATTTCGTATCTACCATGACTAATTCAGTATCTACTATGAATTATCCCGTATCTACCATGACTTATTCAGGATCTACTATGAATTATTCAGGATCTACTATGAATTATTCAGGATCTACTATGAATTATTCAGTATCTACTATGAATTATTTCGTATCTACCATGACTAATTCAGTATCTACTATGAATTATCCCGTATCTACCATGACTTATTCAGGATCTACTATGAATTATTCAGGATCTACTATGAATTATTCAGGATCTACTATGAATTATTCAGTATCTACTATGAATTATTCAGGATCTACTATGAATTATTCAGTATCTACTATGAATTGTTCAGTATCTACTGTGACTTGTTCAGTATCTACCATGAATCATTTAGTAACTACTACAAATGTTTCACTATCTGAATTATTCAGTATCCAGTATGAATTATTCAGTATCCATTATGAAATATTTAATATTGAGTATGGACTTTTCAGTATCCGAATGATTCAGGATCTACTGTGACTTATTCAGTATATACTTTGAATTATTCAGTATCTACTATGAATTATTCAGTATCTATCATGACTTATTCAGGATCTACTATGAATTATTCTGTATCTACCATGACTTATTCAGTATCTACTATGAATTATTTAGTAACTACTACAATTTTTTCAGTATCTGAATTATTCAGTATCCATTATGAAATATTTAATATCGAGTATGGACTTTTCAGTATCCGAATGATTCAGTATCTACTTTGAATTATTCAGTATCTGAATTATTTAGTAAACACTATAATACATTCAATATCCACTTTGAATTATTTGGTAACCACTATGTATTTGAAAGTATTTGAATTATTCATTAACTACTATGAACTACTCAGTAACTACTATGAGCTATTCAGTATCGACTATGAATTACTCCAGTATCCATTATGAATTATTCAATATCTATCATTGATATTTCAGTATCTGAATTATTGAGCATGTAATATGAATTCAGGAGCCCCTGTGATTTATTTAGTAATCACTAAACATTATTTAGTAAGCATTATGAATTTTGCAGTAACCACTACTGAATATCAGTAACTCCAGCCATATCGTGGATTTGTTCAATTCTGTCACCGGCGCCTTTAAAGAAGCAGCGCTGAAGCAAACTACTTGTTGGATAATAACTACAAATAATCCAGCAGGGCTATGAGGAGAGGTGTTTGAAGGGTTAAACACACTGGCACATTTCCCATCACAACGTCTCGTATTGATGTTATTTGTATTTGTTGTTAAGTTATTGTCCTGGGTGCCAACACTTTTGCACAGTGCTGCATATACACACATATATGAGTGACACTGTGTTATGAGAGTGTAATACGTGTGATAGGGAGATGCACTCACAGCGAGGCAGCCCCTCCCTGGCGGTCCGAGGCGGTCTGAGCAGACAGATTGGTAATCCCTGGCAGACGGCAGCAGGTGGGTGTCTGAGTGTGTCAGCACATCTGCAGTGTGTGTGTGTTTGTGTGTGTGTGTGTGTGTGTGTGTGTGTGTGTGTGTGTGTGTGTGTGTCCATGTCCAGATTATGCAGGTTCGCTCCCGCTGGGCCTCCGGTTCCACCCTGCACTCAACATATGACACTGAGCATGTTTCCCTGCTGTGAGTCACACAGTTCATCATTAAACCCTAATTCTATAGTGTTGCACTCTTAAAAAGATGGTTCTTTAAGGGTTCTTTAGTAACGAAAAATGGTTCTACGTAGAACCATGAACACTCAAAGAACCCTTTGCATGATTAAAGGGTTCTCTGCATCACGAAAGATGTATCATGTGCTGTTGACAGTTCTATATAGCACCTTTCTGAAAAGGGTTCTATGTAGCACCCAAAAGGGTTCTTCTGTCGTCACAATGTCATTGTAACAATAGACGAACCCTTTTGGATGCTACATAGAACCATCGACAACACGTTCTTCATCGACGTGAGGAGCACTTTCATGACGAAAGGGATTCTTCAAGTGTTTCTTTACCAAAGAACCCTTGAAGAACCTTTTTTTAAAAGCGTGTATATGGCACCATCATTGCCTGCACATGTTTATAATCGCAAACATGATCTACACCCGTCACTCTCGACCACTGCAAATGTTTTGCTGACGTTCTAAGTGGAAATGCGTTGCTCAGCAGGGAGCAAACTCTGTGTTCGCTTGTTTTCACGCGCAAAATCAACAAAAACAGTGGATTTGACAGGGGGCGCCTACACTTTTGCACACCACTCGAAATGATGCAACATGGGGTCCAAAACTTTTTCCATGATAGCGCAACACTCCCCTCTGCGCACCGTGAGCCCCTTAGCTGAAGCTTTAGTATGAAAAGGGGCGCTAAGCTAGCCAAGCTAGTTAATGAATATTCAGCTAATATTTTCAAATAAAAACAAATGATAGGACCTGTTTCACACACCTTGATGTTTTGAGTCAGTGGAACCAAAATGTAGTGGCATGCAATGACAAAAAACCTTCATATGTCTTTTGGTAGTCAGAGAAATTCCCGCCCTGCAATGTCTTCTGGGTTTCTCTAACACTAGGGGGCGCTCCCGGGCGAGTCTAAAATGAATGGGTTGATATGGAGCATTTCAGCAAAATCATCATTTATACATTCTCTTATGTAAATGAATGCAATAATTTCCTGAACAGCGTAAAACATTTTAAGACTGCTGTTATATTTTTAATAGCTTTTAAACTCGAGTTATAGGAGTTTACAATGGCACCTCATGTAGATTCTAGCAGTAAAGCCCGCCTCCTGCTGCCCAAAACCTGTTTGCTGTAGAAAAAGGAAAAATATAGTCGAGGTTTCTTTGTTTATTTAGTGTAAAAAGAGAAGTTTGCATTCTTCTTTCCTTATGGTGTCCTTGAGAGCCTCAAGTCTGAAGCTTTAGCATTAGCTAAATTAGCCTAGTTAGCTATAGCAGACTAAGCAAATGTTCAGTTAATGTTTTGAATCAAGCAAATTATGGAAACCGAAATTGGACTTTCTATGAAAGAAGTTCATGTTTCTCATATTTACAACATCCTTGAGAGCCTCAAGGCTGAAGCGTTAGCATTAGCTCATGAACAGCTGCTAAATTAGCCTAGAAAATTACATGAAACAAATTTCCAGTTACCGTTTTGAATAAAAGAAACAGAAAATATATGAGATCTGCTATGAACGAAGCTGATGCTTTTTAGGTACAACATCCATGAGAGCCTTGAAGCACAACATTAGCTCACAAACAGTCACTAAGTCAGCCTAGTTAGTTGTTAAGTGATACATTTTAATCCCACAAACAGGGAAATTCCACCTCCACATTTAACACATCCGTGAAGTGAAACACCACATACACACTAGTGAATAGACACACACACACACACACACACACACACACACACACACACACACTAGGGGCAGTGAGCACACTTGCCCGGAGCAGTGGGCAGCCCTATCCACGGCAGTAGATAGCAGTTGGGGGTTAGGTGTCTTGCTCAAGGACACCTCAGTCATGGGCTGTCGGCACTGGTGATTGAACCGGCAACCTTCCAGTTACAGAGCCAGTTCCCTAACCTCCAGCCCACGACTGCCCCAAAAGTAGTAGCCTTACCTGAAGATAGCACTGAATGGAAGCAGCATGCTATCAGGCTAATCACAAAGGAGAAGGTGCATATTTCCTAAATTAATTTCCTGTTGTTTCTTCTTCAATATCAATTAAAGTCCAATAACATTGCAGCTTTATTAGCAATGTAGGCCCATTAAATGTAGAACGTAACGTAATGCTTTTTTACCTCAGCCTTGTTCTTGTCTGAGGTAAAACGGCATTGTGATGACCACTGCAGTGGACACTGGGCCTTTTGATGAATTCAGAAGATCCCTCTCTAGATCAGTGGTTCTCAGGATTTCTTAAACCCAGATTAAGCTGGTGGAGGGTTTAGTAATTAGCCGATGAGCTGAATGGAGTGTGTAAAAGGAGAAAGATTGGATTAGTGCTGAGAACCGCTGTTCTAGATAATGGGTTTTGTTATGGTCTCTGGAAGGGAATAGCAGAAACAGCGGTTGGTCGTTTTGTTTAATCGGCACGTTATTGCTGCCACGTCGCTACCGTGAGCAGAAACGCAGGGTATACACTATGAAGGACTTCCATCCAGAACCTCCTGCAGCTGGACAAAGTTTCTGACCGAATGCCTGTGAAAAGTTTGGTGATGTTCTGGAGTGCGATGTTCTCTCTCGCTCTTCAGTGAAGTGAGAGTAAAGCAGGTCTGTGTTTCTTCAGCGCTCAGCTTCATATTCACTGTCCTTCTTGGTGTGAAGAGCAGGTTCTTTATAAATACTGACTGGACCGCTGTTAGAAGTTCACAGCGATGCTCAAAAGTGGTTTAAACTCACTGAAAGGTTTTAGTGCTGACATCATAACCAGGGCAGGTAATGGGCGTTGGCCCTGTTTTAAAAGAAAGACTCGTGGCAGTCATTTCTTCAGTTTTGCAGCTCTTGCAAAAAAGCAAATGGCAAAAAAACAACTTTATTTAACATTTATTATTTAATAAGTATTAACAATGATCAGTTAAAAGGGTAAATCTAGGTGTCCCCAAACTTTACAGATAGATAGATAGATAGATAGATAGATAGATAGATAGATAGACAGACAGGCAGACAGACAGAAAGATAGATAGATAAACAGACAGACAGACAGAGAGACAGATAGACAGATAGACAGACAGAGAGAAAGATAGATAAACAGACAGACAGATAGACAGACAGATAGAGAGACAGACAGACAGAAAGATAGATAAACAGACAGACAGATAGAGAGACAGACAGACATCCAGATAGACAGACAGATAGAGAGACAGACAGACATCCAGATAGACAGACAGATAGAGAGACAGACAGACAGATAGACAGACAAACAGAGAGATAGATAGACAGACAGACAGGCAGACAGACAGAAAGACAGATAGATAGATAGATAGATAGATAGATAGATAGATAGATAGATAGATAGATAGATAGATAGACGGACAGAAAGACACACAGACAGACAAAAACATAGATAGATAAACAGACGGACAGACAGATAGAGAGACAGACAGGCAGACAGACAGAAAGATAGATAGATAGATAAACAGACAGACAGATAGAGAGACAGACAGATGGACAGAAAGACAGACAGGCAAAAAGATAGATAGATAAACAGATGGACAGACAGAGAGACAGACAGACAGACAGACAGACAGAGAGAGATAGACAGATAGACAGACAGACAGATAGAGAGACAGACAGACAGACAGATAGACAGATAGAGAGACAGATAGACAGGCAGGCAGAGAGATAGGCAGACAGACAGATAGAGAGACACACAGATAGACAGACAGAAAGACAGACAGACAGACAGAGAGAGAGATAGACAGACAGACAGATAGACAGACAGATAGATGTACATATATATTCAGGCTGTTATATTTATGAAATATATGAAATATTAAAGGTTGAGTGAACATGTCGTCATATAAAGGGTCTGTGTTTGATCACCTGCAGCTGTCTCCATTCATAAAGTGTCATTAATAAGCTCCGGGTCGATGCTGGCGCTTGTGCACGTGCCAAACACGCGCATACAAACAGGCAGACCCCCCGCGGACCCCCGTGGACCCCCGCACAAAAACGCAAAGCAAAGCTGATAGAAGCACTGATGCATGCAGTTATGGGCTCTACAGTAGGATGTATGAACAGACTGCAGGGTGGATGCTGGTTGGGGGGTCGTAAGGTCAGAGTGGGGGGTCATACAGTTTGGGGGGGCAGCATGTGGCGTGTGTGTGTGTGTGTGTGTGTGTGTGTGTTTGTGTGTGTGTGTGTCCATATGGCGTTAGGCAGAGAGAGGGCACAGGAGTAATCAAGGAAGTGGAGCAGCAGCCTGAGCTCCATAATCCCCCTCCACACACAGCCACGTGCCACACACACACACACACACACACACACACACACACACACACACACACACACACACACAGAGGACTGTGCAAAAGTCCAAGACCCCCTTCATTTATTTACTATTCAGTGAATACAGCCATTAAATACAACTTAAACAGCTTTTGGCACCATTTGAAAATGCCTGTTGTCTTTTACATTGTGTGTAAATTTCATGAATGGACCAAAAGAAATGACCCAAAAAGGCTTGGACAAATGTCCGGTTCCACTGACTTACACTGAAACTAAAGTGTGTTTTTCCCTTCTCCTGTAAAGTTCCCATTTTGGACATACAAGGTTTTGTTCTGACAACAGCAAAATACAAAATCACCACTTATAGGGAACTTTCTATTTGGAGGCATGTCCCAAACCCTGACTCCTAGATTTTACGCGAAAATTACACTCCTCTAATTTTTAAGGTTCTGATTTCTTTTAAATTGACACTGATTTATATTTAGCCTGAATTGATCACTACTGAAACATAGAGTTTTAGTCTGTAGGCGGAGCCTTATTTTAGCCAGGAAGTGAGGCTACATCCCCGTCCCTCGTGGCCACATGGACAGCAGTTCGATCCCATTGTTTTGAAGTATGCGTCCCAAAGTCGGAAAGTCATCATCATCATCATCATCGTTGCCCGCTAGTCCAAACAGGGTCGCGGTAGCAGTTGGGAGAGCAGAGAATCCCAGATGACCCTGTCCCCCGCAACTTCCTCCAGCTCATTCCCGGGGACCCCAAGCCACTCCCAGGCCAACTTGGAGACATAATCCCTCCAGCGGGTCCTAGGCCGACCCCGGGGTCTTGTCCCGTTAGGCCGTGCCTGGAACACCCCCACCGGGAGGCGTCCAGGGGGCATCCGGATCAGATGCCCGAACCACCTCAGCTGGCTCCTCTCAATGTGGAGGAGTAGCGGCTCTACTCTGAGCTCCTTCCGGATGACCGAGCTTCTCACTCTATCGCAGAGCGTGTAGCCCGCCATCCGACGAAGAAAGCTCATTTCCGCCGCTTGTATTCGCAATCTCGTTCTTCCGGTCATTACCCACAGCTCATGACCATAGGTGAGGGTTGGGATGTAGATCGACCGGTAAACAGAGAGCTTCGCCTTTTGGCTCAACTCCCTCTTCACCAATACAGTCTGGTACAGTGACCGCATTACTGCTGCCGCCTGTCCCAGCCTACGGCCGATCTCACGATCCCTCTTCCCGTCACTCGTGAACAAGAACCCGAGATACTTAAACTCCTCCACCTGGGGCAGGTCCTTTCCCCTGGGAAAGTCAGCGAGGAGTATTGAGAATATTGTCACTCCCAAAGCACAGATTTGCAGAATTTTTGTTTTAATGTAAATTATGATGATTTTCTGTGTGAACAGCTGTTCAAAGCTGTGTTTGCTGGTCATGCAGTGGTCAGTGTTTTTGTGTTAAATGGGCTAAAATTTTCACCACCGAAACAATCAGTACTGAAACATCTGGTAAAGCTGGGTAGAGTTATGATTGTTTCGGTAGTGACAAAATGGAATGTTCAGTCATTTATTTTAATGAAATAAACATAATTAAGGCACAGAGTCACTCAGGCCAAAGGGATTTTAGTCTAAAGTCCAAGTTCAGTTAAAAGTCCCAATTGTGTTTCGGCTCTGACTTTGAACCAGTTCAGTAGAATCATGTGTATCATAGAAATATCTATATAAAGATGTATAAGATATATGAAGTATGTTTAGGAGTGTGTGTGTGTGTGTGTACATGTGTGTGTGTGTGTGTGTGTGTGTGTTGTAGTCATCCAAGGTGCTGAACTTGGCCACACACACACAGGCTATTATTTGTGACGCAGAAACACACACAATGGCCCTCTGATGCTTAATTGGTGGTGTAATCCTGAGGAATGTGTCTAATTAGCACACAGTGCTGAATAAACTCTTACTCAACCACCCAGCACACAATAGAGCGCTGTTACACACACACACACACACACACACACACACACACACACACACACACACACACACACACACACACACACACACTTCACACCAAGCATCATGTGCTACCAACACAAGAACACACAACTCTGTCACCTTATTATACCCCCGGCCACTTTATCAGAAACCCTTCTCCGGCAGCTCCACTGTGTTGGTGTACAGTTAGACACTGAAGCTCAACTGTTGAGGCACAGCTCGTGTCTGGTCCGGTGGTCACCAGCCATCTTCCTGGAGGTCTTCCCAGACCCTGGACTAGAGTTGGTGACCACTGCTCATCAATGGTCAGTTTCTGTTGCCTAGATAGATAGACACGATATCTCACAAAAAATACAAGCTGCACACTGACCACTTTAAGTTATATCCCAGTTTCATCTCTATAGTGTCGTCCCATCAAAAGATAAAATAAAATATTTACAAAAATGTGAGGGGTGCACTCAGTTTTGTGAGATACTGGAGCTAAATAGATGGACAGTTGCACAGATAGATAGATAGATAGATAGATAGATAGATAGATAGATAGATAGATAGATAGATAGATAGATAGATAGATAGATAGATAGACAGACCGACAGACAGACAGATAGATAGATAGATAGATAGATAGATAGATAGATAGATAGATAGATAGATAGATAGATAGATAGATAGATAGACATCTTATGCCACATGGTTAATTATGGCCAAAATTTCAATACAAATTTTGCACAGTAAAAAACTTTGTTTTATAAAGAAATCCATCCATTCTGAGATGTTTTCTGGAATAGCATGGTAAACAATGTTGAAAAAATGCACATTATTCCATGCACAACATGCTGAACGTATTCATTGAATTTCACTTTACTTTACTTTATTACATTAAAAAAACATAGGTTTAAAATTTGTTGTTCTGTAAAAATACAGGCGATTACTGTATTTTAACTACCGTTTAACTACAGCAGCTATATCACTGTAATCTCTTGATGTAACTTGGTACGGTTGTTATTTTACTGTAATTTACTGTTAATACTGTTCAGTAAATTATATTGAAAATGAAACTAGTAGCCAGTTATTTACTGTAATTATACAGTGAAAACTTTCACTGTGTCTCAGGAAGACATAACAAGCATTTACATAAACATCGCTCTATTAACATAAGGAGTCTTAGCATATAGGGTAACACTGCTGTAGGGCCCTCTGACCTACACAACACTTATTCCAATAGGTAACATTCATAAACGTTACATTTGCCAAGTTTGAGGTCAAGTTCAGGTGTGTTGTCAAGTGTGTTGACTGCTTGTGCACCACTGTTGTATGACAGTTTGGGAAAATTTTAAATTCCTTTCTTATTGTTAGGTCAATATTTTTCACTGATTTTTATGACAAAGTACCATCACTGGCTCACTGTGGAACGCTGGCTCCTCCTCAGTGCAATACCTTCTCTCACTCTGGGTGGATAGGATGGTCCTCCTTCTCCCCTCCATCACTAAGTGTGACACAACATGGGTGTTTGTTGGCAGTTAGTGTTCTCCTCCAAGCGTGTTGAGCTCTAGAGATGCTGTGCTAACAGTGATGTAGTAGAGCTTCTCAGAGGAAGCTTGCATTAGCCGTCACCTTCCCAACTTGGTAGGATCATGCAATAGAGGAAGGCCCAACCAGTGGGTGAAACTGGACACGACTAAATTGGGGTGAAAATTGGTAAACAAAGCAGCCTTAACGACAGGTGACACCTATAGGAATAACTTTTCTACAAGTTTGTAGTTCTGAGTCAAATGTCTTGGTGATCCACATGTGGTATCCCAGGTGGTTGCTAATGTTCGGTAGTATGTATGTGAATTTGGATATAATGCAGTGTAGGAGACGTCATTTGTGACATCGCTTGTGCCAGTTTCATTTGGACATGTCTCCACTTTCTCAACATCTTCTCAAGTAATGGATGTCAGTGGAGGCTGTCTTGTGTCATGGTAATAAGTGACAGAAGCTGTTCATAAACATTTAAATATCACTTAAAACATTTTGCACATACGAAAAAAATGACATGCTACTTTTTAGGTTGTTACTAAATAATAGGTCAGTATCTGTAACAGTACAAAGTTAAGTAATAAAATGTTCAGAATGGTCAGAATAGAATGGTCAGGTTCTATGCTAATTTTCTAGTTGTTAATAAGTAGTAAGATAAAGACAGAGAAATATGTTGTATAAAAATATGTCACTGTTGTCGGAACAGAACCTTCATCTCCAAAATCTGCAAAATGGTAACTTTACATGATAAGGAAAAAACCTACTTTACTTTTAATGGAAGTCAATGGATCCAGGTCATTTTGGGTCATTTCTGTTGATCCTTTCATCATGAAATTCACAAACAACATAAAGGACAACAGGCATTTTCAAAATATGTCAAAAACTGAAAAACGACAAAAATGGCGATATAAGGCGATATACAGTAACGATATGTGGTGTGGTGTGAATTATTCCTTAATTAATTTTGGAGATTTAGCCAGATCTGTGTTTAAACACTAACACTATTTTGTTAACAGGAATTCTGTGTGATCTCAGTATGTTTACTTCATCTGTATATCGCAACTTCATATCTCCAAAATGGGAACTTTTCAGGAGAAGGAAAAAACATACTTTACTTTTAATGTAAGTCAATGGAACCAGAGTTTTTTCAAAATCGTTTTTGGTCATTTGTTTTGGTTCATTCATCGTGGAATTCACATACAACATAAAGGGCAACAGGCATTTTCAAATTATGTCAAATAACAGTGACAGCAGATTATGTCAAATAACTCTGACAGCAGTGAAATGTAAAAGTAATTGAAAGAACTCAAGTAATTTAGTTCTAGTATCAGTGCAATTCGCCACATTATTGTGAAGAACGGATGGAATCTGATCTGAGGTGCTGGGGTGGCCAATCAGATTTCAGAGAGGGAACTGGCCAGCTCAAAATGTTTACCATGGTACCAGTTTCCACCTCACTGTGGGACCAGTGTTTCTCCCTGGTTCTTGAAGGGTTCTTTAGTAGACAGTGGTTTGGTTGAGAACCATGAATGCATGAATGCTTAAATAGTTCTTTGCATGGTGAAATAATCCTTCAGATTGATGAAGAATGTGTTCATCTTCAAAATGGTTCTGCATAGAACCCAATACAACAGTATTGGGTTCTATGCAGAACCATTTTGAAGATGGTTCTTTATAGCACCAAAAGGGAACCTTTTTCGGTGCTATCTAGAACCACATACAACACATTCTCCAGAACCATTTCACTATGTACAGAGCCATTTAAGCATGCAGATGGTTTGAGTGGTGGTGGTTCTATATAGGAATACTGTCGATCCCTTGAAGAACCATGTTTTATAAGTGTGTATATAGACAGTATATACTGCTATATTTATAGGTGTTTATCATATTTATCCACCCTATTATCTCCTGTTCATTTGCATATATTTGCATCCAGCACTTTACATACACATATCTTTGTAGTGTATTAAATATTCATGTATTTTAAAATTTTGTCTTCTTCTTCCATGTCTTTTCTTATTCTATCTTTATATTCTGGCTTTTATGGCAACAGACAGTCATAGAGGCATCTCACATTTCCAGAACATCTTTTCTCTATAAACATAAACAAAAGTGGTTTACCGCCCATTTCATTGCCAATTTGTTATGACTTCAGTTAGTAACTTATAATGTTTTAATAACTAGAAAGATGTCATGCCATTTTTAGCTTAGTACAACTTTTTAGCCATAATTTTTCGATTTCGGCTAGAATGACATCTTTTTTAGAAATAACTACATAATTACCATGCAATTTATAGGTTAGGACACCTTGTTACAATGATATTACCATGTTATTACCCATATATTACAATCTGTAAAGTTAAACAACACAAACAATACCTAAAGCTCCTCACATTAACTTTCATTATGAGTTAAAACTGTTTTTTCTTGTCCTGCAAGGTGACTTTTTGGAGTAAGAAGGTTTTATTCTGAGAGCAATGACTGTAGTAAGAGTTCATACGGCTCTGAAATAGATCAGAAGCCCTCGGACTGGGTGTTCTCCATTAGCTGAGGGACTATGAAGTGTGCGTGGCTCAATA
>NC_051227.1:6525860-6638360 GCF_015220715.1 Pygocentrus nattereri | reverse complement strand
GGGACAAATACTTTTTTTGCCAATTTTCATTTCTTGGCCGAGTTTGAAAAAGGCAGTTTCAATTTAAGCTGTGTCAAAATTTCATGATGAACGGACCAAGAGTAATTGTCCAAAATTACTTGGAAAAATATATGTCTCCATTTATTTTCATTAAAAGTTAAGAACTTTTTTCCTTGTCCTGTAAAGTTACCTTGGAGATTCCAACGGCAGCAATGTGTTAAGACACACTGATGGCACTCATTTCGTATTAACGTTAACCAAAAGAAAATGTTTTGTCCGCAACTAACCAACAACATAAGAATATAAGCAAGTTAGAACAGTTAACATGAAGAAATGTGTGATTTGGACAAGTAAAACATGCACAACGGGTACCATCTTGCAATCTAAATGCTACTTTACTGATAATCCTTTTTGTTTTGAGTTTAAACTTTTGAAAAAAATTGTTTAATTCTGCTTAATTGTTTACTATGTAAATGCAGAATGAATGGAGATACAATGCACTGCAAAAAAATGGCATCTTGTCATATAAGATGATCTCAAATCTAGTCGAAATATTACAATTTTCAGACAGTTGTGCATTTGTAATAAGATTATTTACCTTATTTCTTGACTTGATTTAAGCCATTTTATTAAGTAAAGGTATCTCACTATAGTGGCAGATCATTTTGATGGTTTCAAGCACATTTCTCAAAACAAGCAAATTTATCTGCCACTATAATGAGATAAATTTACTTAATATAATTACTTAAAACAAGAAAAAAATGTCTAGAAATGAGGTAAATAACCTTAAAATAAGCTTATGACAATCTCACCATGAGAAATATTAGATTTGACTGTATTTCGGATCATTTTACTTGACAAGATAGCAATTTTTGCAGTGTAAATATAGATAATTACTTGGTAAAAAATTAGCAGATGAATGCATTTTGACCTGTTTTTCTATACACATCGAGATTCTGAAAATTTGCACTAATACCAATCATCATTTTCCACATTATCGATTCTATCTATATCATATCGTTTCAGAGAATTAAAAGATATGTGATGATATATGGATGATTCTACTGAACTGGTTCAAAGTCAGAGTTGAAACACATTTGGGATTTTAACTGAACTTGGACTTTAGACTAAAATCCTTGGCCAGTGACCATATACCTTAATAAGGTCTATATTATTAAAATAAATCATTGTACTTTCCATTTTGTCACAACCGAAACAACTATAATAGCACTCAAACTTTACTGAATGTTTCAGTACTGACTGTTTCGGTGGTGATAATTTTAGCTAATTTTGAGCTCAAAAACACTGACCAGTACATGACCAGCAAACACAGCTCTGACCAGCTTTTCACACAGAAAACATCATAATTCTAATTTGAAAAAAGTTCAGAAAATCTGTGTTTCGGCAGTGACAATTCTTAATGTTCCACACTGATTTTCAGGCTTTGGGACACATTTATTTCAAAGCAATGGGATCTAACTGCTCACCATGAGGCCATGAGGAACAAAGATGCACTGATATCATATATTCACTTGAATTTTCTGCAAAATGTGTTATTTGAGCCAGGGTGTTCAATTCAAATGATCACCTGACAGTCTATGTGGAGGCATTGGGTTTGCCAGTTAGGTAAACTAACTTAACTAAGTAAAGTTAAGTTTGTTGCCTTTGGGATGTTTCTTAAAAATTGCCAGGAGAAGGAAAAAACGTTCTTAACTTTCAATGGAAGCCAATGGACAGAGGCTTATTCCCAAGTCATTTTGGACCAGTTCTGCTGGTCCATTTATCATGAAATTTGAATACAATGTTGAGGCCCACTACTTTTTTCAATTTCAGAGAAAAAACCCCAACACCACCCCCCAAACCCACAGAAATTTCATTTTTAAAAAAGATCAGTGGATAATTGCAATGCATTTAGTACTGTAAAGATGGTAAATGTTATTATTGCTTTTTTGTATTTAAAAAATGTTCAATGACAATAAAAGTTGATTGAATTTGCTTGGAGTGTGTTTTGATGAATTCCTGCAGCCTGTGTGCTGTATCTGAGTATGGGTGTGCATGTGTGTGTATGTGGGGAGGCCGTAACTGAATGGAACAGTTATCAGTCTACGGTCACCGGGCAGCCAAAGATGCCAGTTCTGACCAGAAGAATTTATAGGATAGCCAGTAATGGTGGAAATGTTTCAAACTAATTATTATTATTATTATTATCATTATTATTATTATAGATATTTCCTATCTACATAGGAAATGGGCCTCCTAACAACCACCAGGAAGAACTGTTAGGCCACTTAATCTGTTCCTATCAGATAAACACTAAAACAGATAACACTTAAAGCTGCAATGAAGCTGTAAAAAAGGAATAACAGTGAAAAATGAATAATAACCTGGTGGGAAAGTTAACAAACGAAGGGGGTCTCTGACTTTTGCAAGGCTATGCTAGCATTGTATGGATCAAATATGACTGGTCCTAAAATTGATTCACTACTGACTTCACGATAAAGTGGCTATGAGGCGTCTTAGTATGGTCACCATCTAGCAGTATAAGAACTGAGTTTGTTTCCATTTGTCTCTTTTAGGATCACTGCGGCTGAAATAAAATGCTAAGACTCCAAGGCGAGAGGAGTGAGCGGGAGCTAAGGTGTCAATGAATGAAGCTGAATTTTAAAAAGAATGGAATAGTCGCCTAAAACTGATGGCTCCTTTGCTTGGAGGCGCACCTGAGTAGAAGGAGAACCATTAGCATTAGCATAACAAACAAAGCCATGCATGAAATACAGGAAGTGGAATTACTAATCCTATTTTCTGAGAAATGTGTTTTTGAAATCTGTACTTGCTTCTGCATTCAACACATTTCCTGTGTGAACACCTGGAGGTCAAGGTGGTGCTGTACTGCCCCCTACTGGCCGGGCTGTAATAATGAGGACCTTATCAGTAAAGTCCCATTCATATAACACTGCAGCAGAGGGTGCTTCATGTAAACAATAGAAGAAAAAAAAACAAAAATGTGGCTTTTTAACTGGTTAAAACTGGCAGCAGAAGATATCCGGCAGATCTGGGAAGATGAGGAATTCCACGCGTGTGTGCGAAAGTTTGTGCGCCCCTAATCAAATGATATGCTGCAGTTGATTGTTTTGATTGAATGTAAGTGAACAATTCGGCTACGGAGAAAACACATTTTAATGCACAGTTGGTGTTTATTTGCTGAATCTAACATAAAACAAATCTAAAATGCAGCCTGTGACACATTTTACAGCAAATTTGTACTGTATGCTTAAATCCCCCTCCAATTTGTTGAACCCTCAAACACTCCAGAATGGCTTGTGCAGCCAATGCAATGAAAACTCACAAACAGCTTCACTGTGGTGTTATCTTGTTATCTCAGTTTGTTGTGGAATTGTCCCATTCCACCTTAAAAGATGCAGCAGTTATATTATGGCATCTCAGGTCACCATTTAAGGTGCAACGATGAATTCAGACAAGAAGCTGGCCATGAGAAGCGACTTCAGCCTCACAGAAAGTCAAACATTTAGAGACATTTTACAACAAACTGCTCTACTTTTGAGGAAGCGTTTCCTGCTGGAGATGTGAGAAAAGCAGCCAGAGCTGAGATTCAAATTAAAGCAGAGCAAGGTGAGTCTGTATTTTCGTTTATGTTATATATTTTTTTGTCAATACTACCACATCAGCACATACACAGACAGATTTACAGTCCAAATGGTAAAATGGGCAAACTGTTGTGGCTCCCAAGGTGGTCTGATTTTTGTTGAAAGGACAAAATGTCTATTCTTAACATTTGGGGTGTGAATTGTATTTGTAAGACATAGAAATCAGAAGCACCAGTGGTTGCTGTTGGCGCTGCTGACCATTTTGTGTTGTGGGAAGTTTGAAAACCCACATTTTGAGAAACATAAGTTCAAACTTATTGTTTAGCACAAAAATCAAGGAGGGTAAATCCTAGCCAGCAAAAAATTAAAAAATCAGGTGACAGCAGAAAACCTGATAGCTACCATAGAATCTAATACAGGCTTGGAAAGGGGAGATTAATTAGTTGCAGTTTGCTAGCTGACCACTAGATGCCACTAAATCTTGCACACTGCACCTTTAATTGATTGTTTTAGAAATGATTAATGACCAAGCACAGCTGATTAAATGATTAGATGATTAGCATACTAATAATGGTAAAGAACATCACAAACATATCATAACAAACAACATGAAGTTCTAGCATTGACTGTAAATTTCTAGAACTGAGTTTAATCTGAATTTAGATCTAGAATGAAAGTTATTGATGTTACCTCAGTATATTGCATGCAGTAAGATTTGGTAAACATAGGCCAGCAGGTGGTGCAAAAGAGTTAAATCACATGCACTCTGCCTAACTGCACTGGCCCATTGGCCTTCAAGGTTAAATTTAATCACTAGTTGAATAAATTCATACATTCATTTGTAAGAATATAGTGGACATGGCTGGACAGAAGAGTGGGTTCCTCGTGCTGAAGTGTGAGTGTGTGTTAAGATGTGCTGGGTGTGTGGAGTGTGAGAGATAAAGCTGAGTGGAAGCAGTTTTTCTGGTTTCACTTTCTCGCCGCACTACAGGAAGCTGAACTGAGCCATTCAGAGCAACACAAGCAGTGCAGCGTTGCAGAGCACAGTGCACAAGCACACACACACACACACACACACACACACACACACACACACACACACACACACACACACACACACGCACACAAATACACACACAAACTCACTCAAATACACACATACACACACACACACACACACACACACACACCACACACACACACAAATACACACACAAACTCACTCAAATACACACATACACACACACTCTCACACACACACACACACACACACTCAAATACACACACAAACTCACTCAAATACACACATACTCACACACACACACACACTCAAATACACACTCACACATACACTCAAATACACACACATGCACACAGATATATACACACACAGATACACACTCAATACACACACAGAAACACACACACTCAAACACACACACACACTCAATTACACACACAGAAATACACACACTCATATACACACACACACTCTCAAATACATACACACACACACACACATACACTCAAATACACACACACATAGAAATACACACACATGCACACAGATATATACACACAGATACTCAAATACACACACAGAAATACCCACACTCAAATACACACACACACACACACACACACACACACACACACACACACACACACACACACACACACACACACACAGAAATACACACACATGACACACAGATACACACTGAAATACACACACAGAAATAGACACAATCAAATTCACACACATGTACACAAAGATATATACACACAGCCACACACACACTCAAATACACACACACATCCACACACACACACTCAATACACTCACAGAAATGCACACACACACACACACACACACTCACACACACACACTCAAATACACACATAAATACTACACACACTCAAATACACACATACACACTCTCAAATAAACAGACACACACACACTCAAATACACACACACATACACTCAAATACACACACACATACACACTCAATACACACACAGATACACACTCAAACACACACACACGCACACTCAAATACACACACACATACACTCAAATACACACACACATACACACTCAATACACACACAGATACACACTCAAACACACACACACACACACACACACACACACACACTCAAATACACACACACACAGAAATACACACACATTCACACACTCAATACACTCACAGAAATACACACACACACAGAAATACACACACACACACACACTCATATACACACAGAAATACTACACACACTCTCAAATAAACAGACACACACATGCACATGCACTCACAGATACATATATACACAGATACACACTCAAATACACACACACACACACTCATATACACACACAGAAATACTACACACACTCTCAAATAAACAGACACACATATGCACACGCACGCACAGATACATATATACACAGATACACACTCAAATACACACACAGAAATACACACACTCAAATACACACACATGCACACACAGATATATATCCATCCATCCAGCCATCCATCCTCAACTGCTTAATCAGGGCCAGGTTGCGGGGGCAGCAGCCTAAGCAAAGAATTCAACCAATTTACACTGAAGTCCCTGCAGTTACTGAGTAATAAGCCTGAGATTTGAACTGATTGACCGTATTTTTGTTAGACTCTGAAAGTTTTCATTTCAATTACAACTTGACTGCTTTGACTGAACTGAACATACTTATTGCACACACACACACACACACACACTCACACACACAGACACAGGCATACACTTTCATACACACACACACACACACACACACACACACACACACACACACACAGACACAGACACAACCTATACACATACATACACACACACACACACACACACACACACACCCACACATACACACTGACATACATTCACACACACACACACACACACACACACACACACACACACAATGCACTCACACACACAGACATACATACACTTTCATACACACACACACAAACACACACACACACACACACACACATTCAAACACACACACACGATGCACTCACACACATAGACACAGACATACATACACTTTCATACACACACACAAACACACACACACTCACACAGACACACTTATACACATACATACACACACACACACACACAGACATACACTCACACACGCATTCAAACACACACACACACACACACACACACACACACACACACACACACACACACACACACACACACACACATACACACAAATGCCCTACCACACACACACACAGACATACACACAAATGCCCTACCACACACACACACAGACATACACACAAATGCCCTACCACACACACATACAACAGGAAATAAAACCAAGCTTCATTTAAATGAGCTACCCAGTCACTGAGAGAGAGAGAGAGAGAGAGAGAGAGACAGAGAGAGAGGGAGGGAGGGCCTGTATGTGTGTGTATGTGTGAGGAGGAAGAAGGTGTAGCGCTGCTCAGTCTTGTGAGAGAGCACAAGCGGCTGTGTGAAACCTTCAGTCGCAGCTGAACAAGCGAACATTCACACACACACACACACACATGCGGGAGAATACGTGCTCCTGACTCGATGGACTTTCTGGACATCTCTACTAGAAACCCTCAGGATGATTTTGAAATCCTGCTGCGCATCGGAGGAGGGACGTATGGAGAAGTCTACAAGGTCAGAGGTCACCATAGGGCCACTGAGAAACGGCCTTTTATTTCATTTTACCAAACTTTAAACGGCAGCATTATTCAGGCTCATTAACTGCCACTGCCAACAGTGACTACTAAGTTATTAACAACTCAAACTACTGGGTAGCGACTTGTGTCCAGTATAAGTTATGTAGGTGTAAAGTAGTCATTATTCTTATTATATAGGTATAACTTTGACTTATTTGGAAGCTACTGTTAAATTAATAGGTACATTATGTAGCTCTTAAATAGTCATAAGACATATTTTAAATATTACTATCATTTATTTTAACATGTTTATTAAACTAATATATAAAGGATGTGCTTCTTAAGTAGTCCTGTAACATATTATCTAATAAATGCAATGAATCACAATGTTAGCATCATTATTCATAAACACAATGAACTACATTGAATTATTCAGTATCTACTATGAATTATTCAGTATCTACTTTGAATTATTCAGTATCTGTTATGAATTATTCAGTATCTACTATGAATTATTCAGTATCTATTATGAATTATTCAGTATCTACTATGAATTATTCAGTACATACTCTGAATTATTCTATATCTATTATGGACTATTAATTAACTACTATGAATTATTCAGTATGTACTATGAGTTATTCAGGAACGACAATGAATTATTCAGTAACTACTATAAATTATTCAGTATCTATCATGAACTATTCAATAACTACTATGAATTCTTTAGTATCTACTATGAATTATTCAGTAACCACTCTGAATCATTCAGCAGCTGACCTAACATTAAAATGTAAATTATATAATTATGAGAAAAAGTTACTGAAATCTTGAAATTAAAGTTTACAGGGTTTGCTCTTCCTAGCTAGCAACGAATTTCATCAGAAGAACGAAGTGCTTGCTTGTGCTATGAGGTCTTGTTGCTCTGCTGCCGCATCCTTTCTGCAGCGTGAGAGAGAACTCATCTCCATTTCAGTGGTTTTGTTTCTCCTGGCAAGTTTTGTTCATGAACTGTGTGAGAAAACAGAAGGTTTTCTCGTGGTGTGAAAGGAGAAGGACTTTCTAATTGGGCCTTCGCTCATGAAACGGTTCAGGGCTGAACTTCAGATCAGACTGTGATGCTGTTTCACTGAAAGCATTTACGCTCAGAATGCACTTCCGCTACTTTTGGTGAGTGTTAGCCCAGGTGGGCATAGTTGTGGATTCTGTTGCAACGTTTTCAGCCCTTAAACTCTCAGGGCCTGTGTGTGGGTCCACACTTCAGTTCCTCACTCTCAAAACTACAGCACTCACATACTCACTTCAAAGGAGATACTGAATAATTCATAGAATTTACTGAATGATGTAGTTTTTACTGAAAAATAAATAATGCACAGTACATCCTGAAAAATTCATAGTAGTTACTGAATAATTCATAGTAGATACTGAATAATTCATAGCAGATACTGAATAATTCATAGTAGTTACTGAATAATTTACAGTAGTTACTGAATAATTCATAGCCGATACCAAATAATTCATAGTGGATATTGAATAATTCATAGTAGATACTGAATAATTCATAGTGGATACTGAATAATTTACAGTAGTTACTGAACAATTCATACTACATACTAAATAATTCATAGTAGATATTGAATAATTCATAGTAGTTACTGGAAACTGACTGTAGATACTGAATAATTCATAGTAGGTACTGAATAATTTACAGTAGTTACTGAATAATTCATAGTCGATAACAAATAATTCATAGTGGATATTGAATAATTCATAGTAGATACTGAATAATTCATAGTGGATACTGAATAATGTACAGTAGTTACTGAACAATTTATACTATATACTAAATAATTCATTGTAGATATTGAATAATTCATAGTAGATACTAAATAATTCATAGCAGATACTGAATAATTCATAGTAGTTACTGAATAATTTACAGTAGTTACTGAATAATTCATAGTCGATACCAAATAATTCATAGTGGATATTGAATAATTCATAGTAGATACTGAATAATTCATAGTGGATACTGAATAATTTACAGGAGTTACTGAACAATTCATACTACATACTAAATAATTCATAGTAGATATTGAATAATTCATAGTAGTTACTGGAAACTGACTGTAGATATTGAATAATTCATAGTAGGTACTGAATAATTTACAGTAGTTACTGAATAATTCATAGTCGATACCAAATAATTCATAGTGGATATTGAATAATTCATAGTAGATACTGAATAATTCATAGTGGATACTGAATAATTTACAGTAGTTGCTGAATAATTCATAGTAATTGCTTAATAATTCATAGTATTTACTGAATAATTCATAGTAGTTACTGGAAATTGACTGTAGATACTGAATAATTCATAGTAGGTACTGAATAATTCATAGTAGATACAAAATAATTAATAGTAGATACTGTATAATTTATAGTCGTTACTAGAAATTAACTGTAGATATTGAATAATTCATAGTAAATACTGAACAATTCATAGTAGCTGCTGAATACTTCATAGTAGATACTAAATAATCCATAATAATCAATCAGTCAAGATAAATTTGGCATCAGAACTTGTTTTGCACTGGAGCTACTCTTGTTAACAAATAACCGAAGCAAATGCCCCACCAATTAGCAATGTGCTAACTGCATGCCTAAATATTTATACAGTCGCCTTAAACCATGTAGAGCTGTTAATAGATTTATGTTGTTACTTTATAAAAAAATAATTTTTAAGACAAACGTCGAGGTTTTTAGCTTTGCGTTTGAGTTAAGATGGATCACTCAATAAAAGTCCTGGGGTCGAAGGTGTTAATGAGGAGCACCTGATGGCTCAATTCTTCTGTAGTGTGAGCAGCACTGCTTGGTATTAAAACAGGCCTTATCTCTGCTCCATCATTCATGTCTTTCTCTCCCTCTCTCGTTTTCTTTCCGTTTTCTCTGCATCGTGACATCCTGAACCAAGACTGCCGATGTGATGTGAGCACTTCTGTGTGTGTGAGAGACTTTGTGCGTATGAGAGTGTGAGACGTTTTTCATCCAAAAATCAGATTTTCATGCTAATATTCACTAGGCCTGTTGTGAGCATTAACACATAAATGACACCAGCCTTGAAACAGAGTGAAAGGTGAAGGCAGGAAGAGGAAAACCAAACCCACCAAATGTTACTCATCCAGTAACATTTACTTCCAGTAACACTAAACTAACGCTGTTGCCTTATTTTGATTAAAAAATGAATGTTGAAAATGAATAAAAGGTTAATAGACATGAGACACATGTACAGATGGTAACGGTAGTAGCAAGATTGCATTCAAAATGATGTTGGACCACTACGGCCTGTCTTGACATAAAGTTCCTCTTTATTTAAAAAAAGACAACAGCAAAAAAAGCCCCGAATGTTGGGTTGGGTTTCAGAAATAACCATAGCTGAAAGACTTAACGCAGAGACGTCACCAGGGCCTTAAAGTCAACAGGAAGAAAATTGGTTTCCTCTGTTGTCAGCTCCAGGTGCCTCTCTGCACTAAATTATTTTTGGGCCTGCTGCCTGTTTTTTCTCATTATAGCAATAACGATAGTCAATTATGTGGCGCATGGTGTCATGTCTATTGTATTGTACTGATCTTCATGACCCAAAGGTGCTTACCATGAGAAAACAAACATAAAATAACATGCAAAAGCATGACAAAGTGCATCGATCGATTTGACAGACATAAACATTTTGCAGCTCCTGCTTTACTTGGGTGCTTGGCCTTTCTCTGTTTTACCGCGTTATTGGATTTCCTCCTTCCTCTTAAGAGCAGCTGTGTTTTTTCTTTTTTTTCTATGCGCACATACAGCGAGGGGGAATCCAGACAGGCAAATACCTTTAGAGTGATCAAACATTTACACATATTCCAAATTAACAGGGAAAAAAAAGGCATGGTTGGGTGCCATGCGCAGCCACCTCACTCGTTTTTTAGGCTTCTTTGTTTTAAAGCAGTGTGCACCATGCAAATGAGGGGATGTGGGACCTTTTCTTTTCCTCTCTCTCTCACTATCTCGCTTGAAGCAGAGTAAACCAGCTAGTGTCAGCTTTCCACACAACTCTCGTTGAGAGTTAAACATCCTACTAGAAGGTGTAGAAGTGTCCAGGATTTGATATTTCCCATGCTTCAGCTGGTCGATATTGAACTAATAGTCTGGTACTAGAGCAAATGGAAGAGTGAAGACAGGTAAAGATAGATCACAGATGGAGGAGTGAAGATGGGTAAGAGTAGATCACAGAGGGAGGAGTGAAGACGAGTAAGGGTAGATCAAAGAGGGAGGAGTGAAGACAGGTGAGAGTAGATCACAGAGGGAAGAGTGAAGACAAGTGAGGGTAGATCACAGAGGGAAGAGTGAAGACAGGTAAAGGTAGATCACAGAGGGAAGAGTGAAGACAGGTAAAGGTAGATCACAGAGGGAAGAGTGAAGAAAGGTAAGGGTAGATCACAGAGGGAAGAGTGAAGACAGGTAAGGGTAGATCACAGAGGGAAGAGTGAAGACAGGTAAGGGTAGATCACAGACAGAGGAGTGAAGACAAGTGAGGGTAGATCACACAGGGAAGAGTGAAGACAATGAGGGTAGATCACAGAGGGAAGAGTGAAGACAGGTAAGGGTCGATCACAGAGGGAGGAGTGAAGACAGGTAAGGGTAGATCACAGAGGGAGGAGTGAAGACAGGTGAGGGTAGATCACAGAAGGAAGAATGAAGACAAGTAAGGGTAAATCACAGTGGGAGGAGTGAAGACAGGTAAGGGTAGATCACAGTGGGAGGAGTGAAGACAGGTAAGGGTAGATCACAGTGGGAGGAGTGAAGATGGGGATATATCACAGATCAAAGGTCAAAAAGGAGTAGGGGTAGGAGCAGATCACAGAGGGATTGGTAAAGAGAGGGAAGGTTTGGGGCAGATCACAGAGTAAAGGGTAAAGAGGAGTAAGGGTGTAGGTACATCACAGAGGGAATGGTAAAGAGGGGTAAGGGTAGGGGTATATCATGGAGGGATGGTAAAGGGAGCAAGGGTAGAGGTATATCATGGAGGGATGGTAAAGGGGTAAGGGAAGGGGTATATAACGGAGGGATGGTAAAGGGGGTAAAGGTAAAGGTATATCATGGAGGGATGGTAAAAAGGGTAAGGCTAGGGGTATATCACAGAGGGATGGTAAAGAGGGGTAAGGGTAAGGGTATATCACGGAGGGATGGTAAAGAGGGGTAAGGGTAGGGGTATATCACGGAGAGATGGTATAGGGGGGTAAGGATAGGATATATCACAGAGAAGGATGGTAAAGAGGGGTAAGGGCAGAGGTATATGATGAGAAACGGTAAAGAGGGAAATGGGTAGGGGTAGATCACAGAGTGAAGAATAAAGAGGGGTAAGGGTAGGGGTAGATCATAGAGTGAAGAATAAAGAGGGGTAAGGGTAGGGGTAGATCACAGAGTGAAGAATAAAGAGGGGTAAGGGTAGGGGTAGATCACAGAGGCATAGTAAAGAAGAGAAAATGTAGGGGTAGATCACAGAGTGAAGGGCAAAGAGAAGCAAAAGGGCTAAAGGTAGATTACTGGTAGATTACAGGGTATAAACAGAAGAAAAGTCAATGAAGGTTAAAGATGGATCACAGAGGGAAGGGTGAACAAGAGTCAGGGCACATCACAAAGGAAAGGGTATAGAGGGTGAAGGGTGGGGTAGATCACAGATGCAAGTGTAAAGAGAGGTAATGGCAAGACTGGCTAAAGCATGTCTAATGCGCCTTTTTAGCATTGCACACCTGTGCATTTCAGGACCTCACCAAACTCCAGAGATCTGTCGCCACTCGTTTACAAATCAAGCCCTGTCTCAGACTGAATGCAGATGGAAGAGATAAACTATAGCAGGCATGTCTTCTCTCAGGCCTCTGTGTGTGTAAACTACAGGTGAACGCTACAGTGTGAGTGCAGGAGACCCCCTTTGATAGGGCTGCAGTCTGATGAACGCATCTGCTGTCCTCCCACACGGCAAACCATAAACTCTCTGCCACCCACTGGGTTCATTTCTGAGTAAACAACGGCTAAAACCATGGGGGGAAACCTCCTCTAACGTCCTCAAACACATCCTGTTTAATTGCACACTAACTTGGATAAAGTTTCAAAGAGCAGTTTTGTTTAGAATTTAGGATAAAATTTGATTTCAAACAGTGAATAAGATTTCTGAAACTTTATCACAGCTCATCCTGAATGGCTTGTTTTATATACCATGAATGCAGGAGAAAGAATCATGATCTTTTGGGATCCAAGGCCCAATTTCTTGTTTGGTCTTATGTGTAAAAAATCTGAATCATGACCCAACTTACAGTTTAAATCAATACTAACCACCTTTATTAAAACAACAAAGCTTTATATGACTTGATATATAGCTGTTATCCAATAATTTATTATAGTGACTGGGTCATAAGACACTTTAAAGTTACCCAAGATTGACATTACTGGCAAATTTTACTAAAAATTCACAGTAGTTGTTTGGTGGTCTGTCAGGTCTTCCAGATGGTTGTTAGGAATCCCATTTACACTATAGTTTTCTGAACTCATGTTTTGCAAAGCCTTGTGCTTTGCACTTGTTTACCTTTGACTTTCTCCTTCCTTATGCAATCTGATAATCTGATTATCTTCTATCTAACCTCTTCACAAATATTTTGACTGGCAATTAAATAAATGAAAGTCGGTCTCTCACTCTATCAGAGAAAATACTTGCATTTCTGTTACCATTGGCCATTTTGGAAGGATAGGAAAAGGGAATTCATTATAATTATTAATGTTACATTATGGTAATAGGTCAAATGATTAAGCCACCAATTGCTACTGCTGAATTGATAATTGATTAATCGATGACTTGCTTTGTACAATGGTAGATATAAGGGTGCTGCCCAGGTAGTCCCTCAATTTTATGCCTTATATGGCTTTCAAAGGTACACAATTATCGCTAGAGTTGGAACAAAACCTTCTCCATTTTTGTTGTTTTTTAATTTTTGACATGATTTGAAAATGCCTCTTTATATTGTGTGTAAATTTTATAATGAATGGACCACAATGACTTGGAAAAAAATCTGGTTCCATTGATTTACATTAAAAATAAAGTAGGTTTTTTCCTTCTCCTATAAAGTTGCCATTCTGGAGACACATGGTTCTGTTCCGACAGCAGTGTTATGTTTCTAGGGAAAAGGTGCACTCTTTACTAAACCACTTCATGCATCTTTACGTATTAACATCACACGCACAGGCTCAAAAAGAAGGTCCAACTTGTTACTTTGCAATGCAAAATCAATGATATACTGATGAAGATATGATGACAACAGTAGATAATTCACCTTAATCACCAAGTTTTGACTCTTGAGTTCTCATTGAACATTGAGATTCATCCGCTTGGGGAAGGGGTTTGAAGCACAACCCACACTACAAAATGACAAAATTCTTTCTGCTCCTCCTGTGCAGTTGCACATTTCCTCCATGGAGAAGGTCCCCGGATTCACAAAAAGTACTTAGGAAAGCTTATAAAAAAAGATTATATCAAAGGATTCTGGTACAGTTATGTTTCAGAACTAAAGATATCCTTGAAGGCACCACTGCAGTGAGAGCGGTTGGACCCTGAAGGTGTAGCGGTGGAGTCTGAGATTGTATTCAGTGGTAGAAGAAATACCCGGTTTGTGCATGCATATGTGCACGTGGAGAGTGCAGAAGCATGCTAGCTTGTCAGCAGGTGCTCTTTGTAGAGGGGAAATACAGAAGTGAGACTTCTGGATCATTATCTACACCACACTTCTCTGTGTGTGTGTGTGTGTGTGTGTGTGTGTGTGTGCCAATAGGCACTTGGTGCTATAAGATATTTTACGTTTTGTCAAGCAGATAGTTATGATAGTACATTGTGAGATGAAGGAGGCGCTATTGATTTGAGATAATGGTACAATTTTCATTCTCTCTCTCTTTTTTTGTCTGTCTCTCTCACCTCAAAAACTGAAAATAACACATTATCACGTTAAGAGGAGATGAAACAGGAAAACAAGGCCCAAGGCTTTCCTGTGGCGGCTTTTATAGAAGTTAAAATCACACCTAAACACTCCAACACACAGCGCGGCTTGGCTCAGGGCCTTACGTAAAGATTTATGAGCATGTAGCACAAATGACTACAACAAAAAACACTTCTTAAAGAGTATACATCACAATAAGAGACAGAAATAGTCTTATTAACCCTCTAGCTCTACATTTTGGGGTATGTTGCCTTGAGGCAACATTGTGCGACAATGGGAAGAAATGATATACTCAGTTCCCTCAACTAGACTTTCTACAACGGGTGGCAGATCTTTCAGTGCTGCTGCCCCCAAGCTCTGGAATTCTCTACCTTCCACTCATAATTGCTCTTTGTCTTCCTTCAAATCTCTGCTAAAAACCTTCCTGTTTTCCTCTATGTAGTCTTGTTTTGTTTTGTTCTTTTTGATACGATATAATGCGTCCTTGGGTTTGTGAAAGGCGCTATATAAATTAAACTTACTATTATTATTATTATATAAAGGCGTGTTCCCTGAAGTGGTGGGATCTGGCTTGTGACTGGTCAATTCCATTCTATTGTCACACAATGTTGCTTCTAGGCAACAAACACATTTCTGCAAATTCTCATAACAACAAAAAAATACACACTGAATGTTAAAAAAGAGGTTTAAAAATGCCCACCAGGAGATAGCATGACTAAGAACATGCTTTTTATTGACTTGCTCAAACTCTTGTTGGTACTCAAGTGAGGAAAATGTTGAGGCAACATTGTGCAACAGTTGGTTAACTTTGGAAAAGCAAACGCATGATGTAAGTCATGTATACAGAGATTGTATTTTATCCGGAATCTTTCAGATTAGCACTTAATTTAGCACTATTAGCTATTTTTCTGCATCTTTGAGAGTGAGGAAACCCACACCAACAGGAACGCTTGCATTCCTGGAGTCATGCATTTCAGAAAGTTAGGCAAATAGTTTATTGGCTTAGGATACAGTTATTTAAATATGGATGTGAGTTTTAATGTGATTTAGAAACATCATAGTGATTTTGCTAACATCATCATATTTGCTAGATAAGGTAATACCTACACATGCCAATACATGTTGAAATGAGAGCTGTTTAGCCCAGCTGAAGTCTTATCAGTGCAGGACATGACATTTCAAGTGTTTTGTCGTTTCGTGACATTTGTCTATTTTTAGCTAGCCACCCAGACAGCAGTCAATTTCAGGCCGATTCTGGCTTTCCTATGTGATTGTATGTTGAGTCCCGGGTAGATGCTAGGGATGCGGGCCAGAATAGGGTCAGATCCCGGACAACTTCATACCATTTTGTCTCATGTCTATATTTGTGGAACAATTCTAGCGTGAACATTGTGAACCAACAATAAAGGCGGGGCAGATTGAGATCAGATTTGAGCCATATACTTTAGTTCTACTCACTTTACAGTGTGTGGGCCAGTTCTGGGCCAAGGACTTGGCCATATACTGGGCCAGAACAAACCAAAGATGTGGTCCACAAGTGAGCCTGACAAATTTTACTAACTGGGCAGTTAGCTATTGCAACTTGACCCTATTCCTGAACTGCTCACTGGATTCAGTCTAATTTATAGATATCTGGGGGTGGATCCTCCTACACAAGTGATGGAGGGAAATTTAATGGTCAGATAAAGATCTTGGTTCGACGATGCTTGGTGCAGAGTGGAAAAATAACTCCATTTAATTAAACTAATTTCCACGCTAAATGGAATGTGTAGCTTCTTTCTGCAGGCCCCCTAGTGGCCATTCCACCAACAGAATGGATATCAACTTGGATATGTTTCAATCAGAAAGGCCTTTTAGGCCTTTAGAAAAAGAGCAGTGATTTCTGGGAACTAAAAAAACACATGTCTGTAGTTTTTCATTCATTTTTATCAATAAATTCATGCTTGTATTGACACTGTGCATGTATAACAGCGCCTCTCTTGTTTCAATGTAAAGTTGTGGGTGAAAACAAAGTGGTAAATACTTCAAAAACCCGAGGGCAAAACTAGAGAATCAGCACTTTTTTTTTCTGGACCGGTGTATAAGTAGATGTAGCTAGGAAAACTCTCCTATTGGTTAGGACTTCAGGAGCTGAAGAGAAGGCCTAAAGCATTAGATGAACTATCAGCATAATTACAAAGTTACAGAAGAATCAACCAATCAGGTTTTGCATTTCAATACATGAAAAACATTTTTCTATGCCTTCTAGAAGTTCTAGATATGTAGTCATAGATTGAATAGGTGCTAACCTAATCAGGTTGTTGTTACAAAAAAACAGCAGGCATCTCTATGGAACAAGCCACAGAAAAACTGCTAAAAGGTAAAATATATGCTAATATGTCAGTCACACGCTTCAAGGAAAACATGAACTGTCTTTTAAAACCTTCAAATGCCCTTTGTTAAATGCTAATGTTAAATGCTAATTAGAACTGCTAATAAATGGTCATTCAAAACACTGTTAGCTTAGTGCTAACAAACTACTAGAATTACATAGGGATGCTAGCAGAAGTCAGCATTGTTGTGCACTGCCACAGTGGAAAATGTCTTTAAATGCAATATAAACACTTTTTATCCAAAATCAAAAGCTTTTTCCATCAAAATATATTCCATTAACATTATTAAAGAAAAACATTCTACTGACAGACCAAAACAGATGTTTCACCTCATAGGAAAGACGTTCTGCTCGACGACCATCTTCAAAATGCCCCTGGGCAGTTGGTTTAAGTCATACTAGTCTTTCAGAAACCTGTAAAACCCATATGAAAACCTGTAAATGCCATATGAATGTTTCGAATATACATTGAAAAAAACTGACAAATATAATCATAAATAGTTTGTACAGTTTGGTTCAAATAACACCCAAAATCATTATTTCTCAGCTAGTTCTGGTGGGATATTTCCACAACAAGGGGGGCAGCAAGCGGACTGGCTCTTCTAATTTAAGGGTGGGACTTTTCTCATAAACAGATGCCATGTTGAGCGTTACAAGTGCTAATATTTCAACCAGTGACCGGTCTCCTCCCTTTTAATGTCCTGCTTATCTTCGCTCACCCAGCAAACACTGCTACGCTAAGATCCCTGAAGACTGACAAATCCTAGTTTAACAAGGGAGCAAAAAATTTGCATTTAGCACTGTTAGTGGTACTTTGAGTGGTAAATAGCGCAGTATTTACTAGATTAGCATTAGCATTAAACACTAAACAACATTAGCATTAAACACTAAACAGGTTTCACTGGGGTAAATGGGGGATCCCCCACCCCTCAGCTTACATTATTATTCTGATTGGCTCTGCTGCTGAATCTGACCATTCAGTACAGTTGGTCAGTGCGGTTGGGGACAGTGGAGATTTTTTTCGGAAATAAAGCAGCCAAAACCCAATCAAAAAGTGGTGGGGCATCACTCCAGCACTCATTAGAACAGTGCTAGTTCAAATGTCAGCTTGTTCTAAAGGCAATGAAGTAACTTTATGCAGTGATATATAATAATTATAGTCATATGTAGTCAATTGTCTACATTCAAACATATTCAAATATACACTTGGGTTTTTATAGATAAAATTAGTATGTTTTTTCCTCAGGGACCACTTAAAATGACCTTAAAATGACCATTTCCCATCCTCTCTTTATCCCTTAGAACTAAACAGGCTGTTTCTGCTACTCTGCCTTTGAGACTAGTATATGTAAGAAGAATTGAAAAGTTTTATAGTATAAAAGTATATCTGTTCTCTTATTGGCTGAGGGGGAGGGTAACTTTCTAAAGGGCCAAATCAAATGTCCTCACAGGTCAGCTTTGGTCTGTGGGCAGCCCTAGATTAGACTGCTTTGGTGCCAATTAGAACCATTTAAAAAACTTTTTAAAAAGTTCACAAAGACATTAACGTGAAGGGGCAACTGTTCACACCAGGGCTGCCAAGAGTGAAGCTCCCCAGGCCAAAGTTGACCCACGAGTATGTCTGATATAGCACAACCCCACCTGCTCACCTTATGAGAGACCAAAACATACTTTAATAATATATTCATAAGGTAATTTTCTTTAAAATTGGTCTTTTTTTGAATATTTTAGTGATAAAATGATAGTTTTAGTGTTAGAAAATACTAATTTAAAAACGTGATTTGAAGCATGTCTTCGTTTTTACGTTGCACGTTATCTTTTTGGTCCTCGGCCCACCACAAACGTTACACTTTGGCCCCTTTAAGATGAAAAGTTGGGTTCACACAGTAGTGTTGCAGCCATTACAGCCATAAAACACAAACGTTGCTAACATACACTGCTAACATTTGGCACATTTCATATCTAAACCCACATTTTAGGGCTCAAATCTTAAAAAAACAGTGTTTACTTATTAATAATGTTGTACTATTTTGATTACTCATCAACAATCAATGCACTGAAGCCATTATGCATCGAACTGAAGGTGAAACGGCTTTGATTTTGGAATGTTAGCGCTAAGGATCGATCGTAGCGCTACTCTTTCTTAGCGTTTATGCTACCTGTCGCTACAGCCTGAACACAGGCTACACAGAACTGAAAAAAAATTCATCGGAATTCAACACAGCGCAGCCGGAACATTTTCAGTTGTTTTTCGGAGACGCTTTGTTATTGATGGTCAGGGTATTTTTTTTCCACGGACTCTGACGCATACCAGCGAGTGTAGCTGCGGTCACTGGCGTCACGTCTGCCATGCTGCCGTCCGACCTTCTTGTCAGTGTTGTCTGAGTGTCTGTGTGTGTGACAGCGTGTTGTTTGTTTATTTGTAGGCTGTGTTCATCTCTGTATCTATTTTTTAAGTCATGGTTAACCCCCAAATCTCTCCGTCCCCCCGCCCTCCCCCAGTTAAGCGCCAATTACTCTACCAACATTTTCCACCCTTAAAGTCAGCGGCCTATTTTTAACTCGCTCGGGTGGGTGTGTGTTAGTGTGTGTGTGAGAGTGAGTGAGTCTGTGGATGAAAATGCAGAAGTGACAAACGCAGAGGCTATATTAAAAACAAGCTCTGTAAATGAGAGGCCTACTTATAAATGAGTGAGAGGTCTTATCCCTCGCTTTTTCTGTGCCCCCCTCGTCGTCTGGGGAAAAGACACCTACATCTCGGACGCAGTCAGCACGTCAGATCTTATCGTACAACGTACAAAGTGTGAGCCCAGAGAAAAGTCAATAAAAAGTTGACATCGTTTTGGTGAAAAATAAATTTTACACATTTTATAATGTGTAAGGCTAATATAGCAAGCTAACGCTTATGGGAATATATATATATGGGTTTTAAACATACGATGTTAGCATATAGCATTAGCATATAGGGACTTTCCTTATATTCAACTTATATTAGCCACATATGCACATGTTTGTGATGTATATGTCAACTTATTTGAAATTTTCAAATGTGGGATATATATCAACCACTTCCACTCACTGGCCACTTTAGTGGAAACACCAACCATGCACTTCTACCAGCAGGCCACTTTAATAGAAACACTCACTTTGTGCTTCCACTGACTGGCCGCTTTATTAGAAACACCTTGTGCTTCCACTAACTGGCCACTTAATTAGAAACACCCACCTTGTGCTTCCACTGACTGGCCACTTTATGAGAAACACCTACCTATATATATATATATATATATATATATATATGTCAACATTCAACACATATATTTAAAAACATATGAGAAAAAACATTCATATGTGGATGCCATATATTGCTCATATGTTGGCTTCAGTTTCTATAATGCTATGCATCTTTGTTGTTTCTTCCATATACTAGCTAACAGCTGCATAACTAAACTCTAAATATATGCACATTGAATTCTATGCAATTAAATCATTAATACATTAAATAAATGAATGACACGTTTGAATACTAAAACCTAAACAAGCATTATAACTCTATAACACAGGGGTGGATGTATCAGATATAGATGCCCAATATTTAATACTTACATATATGTACAGATCACATATGTACTACTGTATTATATGTATTCTTCTATATATGCCTGACCTGCTTTAATATATGTGCATATATGGCCTTTCATCAGATCTCTGTATGGGATCGAGAGCGGCAGTTAGCATGGTGCTAATTGCAGGCCTAAATCATCACATGTTTGCCTGAAACCATGTTTAGTTGTTCAGTATCTCTAACAGACTATATAGTTTGTGACCCTGTGTGACGCACTGTTGTCTATAACCCTGGACACAACTCATCCATCACAGTGGTCACTGCTAGTTTTGTGTGTTATGCAGCAGTCCACTCAGTAAACCACATAAATAAGCCTAACAGAGGTCACCGAACAACTCAACCCAATTTGAGGCGAGCGTGTGTCCAGGAATGCGGTCAGCACTGTGCTAATTGGTGGGATATTAGTTTTCTGTATTGTTAGCTACATTAGCCTCCAAGCTGCAGTTGAAAACTAAAGGGGTGAACTTTAGACACCGAACATGTCTTGACTGATTGGCTATATTTGGGAAAACAGGGACATGAAAGTCATCAAAACTTCACTGGCCACTTTATTAGAAACACCTACTTTGTACTTTCACTGACTTGTCACTTTACTAGAAACACCTGGCTTGTACATCCACTCACTGGCCACTTTATTGGAAACACCTACTTTGTACTTCCACTCACTGGCCATTTTATTAGAAACACCTACCTTGAGCCTCCACTCACTGGCCACTTTATTAGAAACACCTACCTTGTACTTCCACTTACTGGCCGCTTTATTAGAAACACCTACCTTGTACTTTCACTAACAGGCCGCTTTATCGGAAACACCCACTTTGTACCAAGCTTAATATGATCTTGGTCATAAACTAATGAACTAGGTCAACTTTGATTTTAGGTGGACTAGTAGGTGTGCAGAGCAGTCCAAATTCATACCGCAGTTAAAGTATTATTACTTTCGGGAAGTGACTCAAGGAAAACTGTACGTACCTTTCCGAAAAAAAAAGCCCAACGTGAGTAAAAACATAAAAGTAGCATTTCACAATATTACTGAAGTACTGAGTAACTTACAGATGTGCAGCGGAAGGTCTCAGTATGTCTGTCAGCATGAACCCCTCATCTGTAATAAATGATAAAGCACCAAAGGGGGAGGTGTCATCAACAGCAAAGCAGTGTCACTAACATTAAAGAAAATGAATTAATGACTAAAAATCAGTGACAGCTGAGTAGAATTTATGTTTCATTTCACAAATATGCAAAAATATTAGCATGTTAAAATACTCAGACAATAAAAAATCATCACGATTTTGCATCTGCTGGTAGACGTTCTCTCCTGATGAGCTTCAGTTCCCTATCCTAACTTTGCACTCTTAAAAAGATGGCTCTTCAAGGGTTCTTTGTTCAAGAAAATGGTTCCATATAGCACCCAAAAGGGTTCCTTATTGCTATGAAGTCAGAGTCGAAACAATAGAAGAACTCCTTTTGGTTCTAAATAAAACCCTTTTCAAAAAATGCTCTGTATAGAACCGTCCACAACACATTTCCCATCAGTTTCCACTCACTGGAAAAGTTACAGGTGCTTCCATGTTTACAAATGAAGATGGTTCTTCAAGGGTTCTTTAGAAAAGCCACTGGGTCTATATAGAACCACAAACACTCAACAAAACATTTGCATGCTTAAATGTCTAAATTGAAACTGATTGGTTGAAAATGTGCTGTATCTGGTTCTATATAGCACCATAAAAGGTTCTCCTACTGCGATAAACTTGACATTGTAACAACAGCAGAACCCACCATTTTTTCACTGTGGAGAGCACCATATAAACAAGCCTATCAGAGGTCACTGAACTCAAGCCAATTTGAGGCGAGCGTGTGTCCAGGAATGCGGTCAGAACCGTGATAATTGGTGGGGTATTAGCTTTCTGTATTGTTAGCTACATTAGCCTCATAGCTCCAGTTGAAAACTAAAGGGGTGAATTTTAGACACGGAACACGTCTTGACTGTTTGGCTATATTTGGGAAAACAGGGACATGAAAGTCATCAAAACTTCACTGGCCACTTTATTAGAAACACCCAGCTTGTACATCCACTCACTGGCCGCTTTATTGGAAACACTTACCTTGTACTTCCACTCACTGGTCACTTTAGGGTTCTCCTATCGTGACCAACTTGGCACTGTGACAACAGCAGAACCCTTTTTGGTGCTAGATAGAACCACATACAACACATCCTCTGTTAGTCTGATGAAGCTTTTCACCATAGAGAGAAGTACCAAGTGGTGAAGCATGCAAGTGGTTCTTTGAGTGTTCATAGTTCTACACAGAACCATTGTCTTTACAAAGGACCCTTGAAGAACCATTTTAAAGAGTGTGGGTAAAGGGACCCCATGTAGTTGAATCAGCGTGGATTTTTTGAGCATTTCTGAGACATTCGAACAGTCATTCAGAGCTGTTTGGGCAGTACTGCTCACAGTGCTGGTGATAGGAACCAGGCGTATGAAGTGTTTAATCTAGCGATGGGCATTTCGGGTCTTCAGGGAGCCGAGTTGGCTCTTTAGGCTCTTCGTTCAGTAGCACCACCGGCTTTTTGCTCGCAGAATTTCAAATTAGAATTTTAAATTAGAGATATAATCCACAATTTCAGTACACTGTTAGAAATGAAGGTTCTATGCAGGTACGTTTTCCATTCATCAAGGTACAAACAGTGTAAATGTTTCCTCAAAGCTCCAACAGTGGTTTTAAGGTCTGAGGGTCTGAGTGTGAACCTTAAATCAGTTTTTCCAGGTGAAAAGTTCATATTTGTACCTTTGGGAGTCGTGGGCTGGAGCTTAGGGAACCAGCCTCGTGACTGGAAGGTCACCGGTTCGATCCCCAGAGCTGACAGCACTTGACTGAGGTGTCCTTGAGCAAGACACCTAACCCCCCCTTGCTCCCCGGGGCGTGCGGATAGGGCTGCCCACCGCTCTGGGCAAGTGTGCTCACTGCCCCCTAGTGTGTGTGTTCACTAGTGTGTATGTGGTGTTTCACTTCACGGATGGGTTAAATGCAGAGGTGAAATTTCCCCGTTGTGAGAGTAATAAGGGTAACTTAATCATAACCGAATGTTTTAAAATAGAACAAAGCAATGAAATAAAAAGCCTGGAGACGAGACAGGGTGTGTGGAGTCACTTGAGGGGGTCCAGTGACAATTTGGTAGCTTTATTTGGGAGTGTAATTGACTAATTAACAAAAAATGCTTTTTTAAAAAAAAAAAACAAATAAGTAAGATGAATTTTGACAGGCATGGATCAGCAGACGAGCAAAATGCAAGCAAATCCATCAAACAGTCAACAAACAAAGGCAGATAAACATCAACAATTCAAAAATTGATGATACGCAGGCAACAAGCAACAGGTGATGGAGATGATGAACGGGCAAAGCTGGAATGTTCCAGGGTCCTGTTATTTTTGGCTACAGTTTTTAGGTTTTTTAGGTACGATTTAAACGTTTAAAGTGACCAGTGACTGTACACTGAAGTTAGGCCACAGTGTTGGTCGAGCTGTCTTATGGTGGGCTATTCTGGACCAAAGAAGTCCAGGAACACGTGGAGAATATGAATATATATTTTTGTATATTTAAAAAATGCATGTCCTGAAAAAATGTATTTCAGAATCTATAAGTTTTGTTAAGATGTTGCTAGGTGTTTGCTATGCTACTAAATACACTGGTACCTTAAACAAATGGATTCTTTAAAGTCACTACTACCTTAAATTCACTGCTACCTTAAATCTACTCTTACTTTAAATCCAATGACACCTTAAATTCACTTAAACCTTTGATAAATGTATGTATTTAGTATCGTCTTATTATAAATTAATAAGTAGAAGATTACGAAGAACAGTAAGTTTGCTTGTGGAGGACGTGGAAGATGTGGTTACTTACAGAAAAAGACAAAGAATAATTTTTAAAAATGTAGTTTTAACATCAATTAACTCCCACATCACCTACAACAAGTGTGTGCTTGGATTTGTGTGTTTTCAGGCCCGGAATAAACAGTCGGGGGACCTGGCCGCCATAAAGCTTATCAAGATGGAACCTGGTAAGAGTTGCTTCTTCCCTGCTATGAGTCAGATTGTTAAAAATACAATGTGCTTCGTATCAATAGTAGAACCCTTTTTGGTGATACACAGAACCCTTTCAAAAAAGTTCTATGTAGCACTGTCTTCACGATATTTTCCATCAGTCTGAAAACCCCATTCACAGTGCAAAGAACCCTTTAATCATGAAAACAGTTCTTTGGAAGTTCATGGTCCTAAACAGAACCATTTTCTTTACTAAAGAACCATCTTTTAAAGTGTGTACATGTCTATACATTATATTCCTTTGTGGCTGTAGTACTGACGGTGCTACACTCTTAAAAAACACAGTTCTTCAAGGGTTCTTTAGTTTAAAGAACATTTCTGAAAAGGCTCTATATGGCACCAAAAAGGGTTCCTCTATTGTTACTGGCCAAAAATAACTTTTTTGGTACTATATAGAACCGCTTTTGTTAAGAGTGCTGGTACTGACACTGTTAAATGCTACACTACGGTCTTCAAGGGTTATTTGTTAAAATAAAGGGTTCCGTTTAGCACCCAAAAGGGTTCTTTATTGTTATGAAGTCAAAATTGAAACACTAAAAGAACTCCTTTTGGTTCTATATAAAAAACCTTTCAAAAAATGCTCTAGGTAGAACCATCCACAGCACATTTTCCATCAATCTGACGAACTACTCACAGCACTCACTGGAAAAGTTACAGGTGGTTACACTTTTATGAATGAAGATGGTTCTTCAAGGGTTCTTTAAAAAAAGGAATGGTACTCTTTAGTATCACAAGTTCTATTTCATGACTAAATGGTTCTTTTCATGGTGAAATGGTTCTTTGGACTGAATGTGTTATGTACGCTTCTGTATAGAACCTTTTTGAAAATGGTTCTATAGCACCAAAAAGGGTTCTTCAGTCATTACAAACTTGACATCAACACAATAGCAGAACCCTTTTTGGTGCTATATAGAACCATTTTCAAAAAAGTTCAAAATGTTCTCCACCAATCTGGAGAAGCCTGAAATGGTTCTATGTAGAACTCATACACTTTCTCTTAACTAAAGCCCCCTTGAAGAACCATCGTTTTTAAGAATGTAGGGTTACAGACAGGGGTGAAGCCTACACTCTGAGACAAAAGATGGTTCTTCATGGGTTCTTTAGTAAAGGGAATGGTTCTGTTCAGAACCATGAGTTCTGTTTCATGCTTACATTGTTGTTAACATGGCAAAATGGTTCTTCAGACTATAAAGAAGGTGCTGTATGTGGTTCTACATACATTGTTGTTTACATGGCGAAACGGTTCTTCAGACTATAAAGAAGGTGCTGTATGTGGTTCTACATACATTTTTTTCAAAAATGGTTCTATACAGCACCAAAAAGGGTTCTTCTGTCATTACAAACGAAACAATACCAGATCCCATTTTGGTGCTATATAGAAGTTCAAAACATTCTCCACCAATCTGAAGAAGCATAAAATAGTTCTATATAGAACTCACGGCTCTAGATAAACCATTCTCTTAACTAAAACCCCCTTGAGTTCTGTTTCATGCTTCCATTGTTCTTTACACGGCGAAACGGTTCTCCTGATTGACAAAGAAAGTGTTGTGTGTGGTTTTATATAGCATCTTTTTAAAAAACGGTTCTATATAGCAGCAAAAAAGGGATCCACCCTTTTTCAGTCCTACCCAGAACCCCTTTTGCCTAAAGTTCAGCTTTTTGGAATGTAATAATAAGAAAATACAATACAGAGAATGAAATCAGTGTTGTTTGTCATGACTTGTTTTATTTTTTGGTTCTTGATAATTGGCTTGAGTGCACAGAACACTTTGGGTTACCCGCTGTCTTTAGCTATCAGTCCATCTTTCTGCTGAGCTGATTGTTGTTGAGCCTTTATCTGGGCCTGATTTCCCCAAAAGTGTTGAGGTCACCGTAACTGTGAGAGAGAGAGTTCTCAAACCGATACTCGTTCGCTCGTGCTTCAGTATGGTCTTTGTGCTACTTTCAGTAAACCAGCTCACTTATTTGTCAATCATCCCAGATGTAAAATGCTGATCTAGATCTAGAACTCTGATTTTTGCGTGGCTGCCCTGAATGTTGAGTCCACTCAAAACAGATCGGAAACAGCGGCACTCGGAGCACATGTGTGGTCAGTGGCAGAAAATGGCTTATGAGGTTCTCGACACCTGATCGGGAGTCATACATGAAACCTCTCAGAGTACGGTTCCTGTTTCTGGACCAGCTTTATCATTCACGTACTTCTTAACTAAGATCAGTACAGATAGAACCCGATCTGGTTGTAGAGTAGCACTCTTTTCCCCCTCACCCCAACATATACACACTTCAAAAAGATGGATCCTCAAGTGTTCTTTAGTAAAGAAAATGGTTCTATAAAGAACTATGGACATTCAAAGAACTCTTTGCATCATGGTCATCATCGTTAGAACTCATGGTTCTAAACAGAACCATTCCCTTTACTAAATAGCCCTTGAATGGCTTGTGGTGGGACCAAAAAATGTGGTTCTTCAAGGATTCTTTACCAAAGAAAGTGGTTCTATGTAGAACCATGAATAGTCAAAGAACCTATAAAAGGGTTTTTCAGATTGATACAGAATGTGTGGAAGATGGTTCTATATAGAAGCTCTTTGAAAAGGGTACTAGACCGAAAGGGGTCCTTCTTTTGTTACAAGCTTGACATCACAACCATAGAACCCTTTTTGCCCAGTACATTCTTAAGAATGCTTTCATGATGTAAAGAACCCTTTAATAATGCAAAGGGTGCTTTAAGTGTTCATAGTTCCATATAGAACCATTTTCTTCAATAAAGAGCCCTTGAAGAACCACCTTTTTAAGAATGTGGGGTTCTGGCTAGGCATGGGACCTACACCTTTAAAAAACAATGGTTCTTCAAGGGTTCTTTAGTATAGAAAATTATTCTATATAGAAACCTGGATACTCAAAGAACCCATAAAAGGGTTCTTCAGATTAATGGAGAATGTGCTGTAGATTATTCTATATATAGAACCTTTTTGAACAGGGTTTTATCTAGCACCAAAAAGGATTCTGCTATTATTACAAGCTTGACATCAAAAAGGTTCTATATAGAATAATTTTTAGGACATTCTCCATTAATCTGAAGAACACATTCACGATGCAAAGAACCATTAAATCATGCAAAGTTTTCTATGAGTGCTCATAGTTCCTTATATAAACATTTTCCTTGTTAAAGGACCACTGAAGAACCATCTTTTTTAGGTGTGTAGGGTTAAGGCTAGAAGTTGGTCCTACACTCTTAAAAAGATGGTTCTTCAAGGGTCCTTCTTTAAAGCAAATGGTTCTATATAGACCCATGAATACTCAAAGAACCCATGAAAGCGTTCTTCAGATTAATGGAGAATATGCTGCACATGGTTCTATATATAGAACCTTTTTGAAAAGAGTTCTATATAGCACCCAAAAGGGTTCTTCTATTGTTACAAGTTTAACATAGCGACCATAGTAGAAACCTTTTTACCCAGCACATTCTTAAGAACCCTTTAATCATGCAAAGGGTGCTTTAAGTATTCATATTTCCCTACAGAACCATTTTCTTCAATAAATAACCCTTGAAAAACCACAAGAATTTGGGCTAATGGCTAGGCATGGGACCGAGACTCTTAAAAAAAGATGGTTCTTCAAGAAAAATGTTCTTCAGATTGATGGAGAATGTGCTGCACATGGTTCTATATTTAGAACATTTTTGAAAAGGGTTCTATATAGCACCCAAAGGGGTTCTTCTAATGTTACAAGCTTAACATAACCACTTTTTAGTGCCATTTTCAAAAAGGTTCTACATGGAACCATTTACAGTACATCTTTAAGAACCATTTCATGATGCAAAAAGATTTTTTTTTGAGTGTTCATGGTTCTGTATAGAATCACTTTCTTTACTAAAGAACCCAACAGGAACCATATTTTTTTAAGAGTGTAGTTGGTCATCGGAGCGTGGAGCTAAGAGGCTAATGTGGCTAACGGGTAATGGAAGCTTATACTGCACCGGTTAGCGCTGTGCTAACTCACATTCACCTCAAACCACAGGGGTTATCATCTCTACTGGACACGCTAATCTGCAAACATGGACAAACATGGGCAGTGTAGAGTTCTACACAGAACCATTTCATGCTGATATGGTTCTTTGCATGGTGAAACCATTCTTCAGATTGATGGAGAATGTGTTGTAAATGGTTCTATATAGCACCAAAAAAGTTTCAGCTATCGTCATCATGTGTTTTAGAATTGAAGAACCTTTTTCGGTGCTATATTGAGCCTTTTTCACAAATGTTCTATATAGAACCGTCTACAGCACACTCTCCCTCAATCTGAAGAACGCTATCATGACGCAAAGAACCCTTTAACCATGAAAAGGGTTCTTTGAGTGTTTGCGGTTCTATATAGAACCATCTATAGCACATTCTCCATCAATCTGAAGAACACTTTCAAGATGCAAAGAACCCTTTAATCATGGAAAGGGTTCTTTGAGTGTTTGTGGTTCTATAAAGACCATCTACAGCACATTCTCCCTCAATCTGAAGAACGCTTTCATGATGCAAAGAACCCTTTAATCATGGAAAGGGTTCTTTAAGTGATTGCGGTTCTACATAGTACCATCTACAGCACTTCTTCTTCTTCTTTGGGCTGCTCCCTTTAGGGGTCGCCACAGCGGATCATCTGATTCCATCTTGCCCTATCCACTGCCTCCTCTACTTTTACACCAACCATCTCCATGTCCACCTTCACTACATCCATAAACCTTCTCTGAGGTCTACCTCTTCTCCTTCTGCCCGGCAGCTCCATCTCCAACATTCTTTGACCAATATATCCACTATTCCTCCTCAACACATGTCCAAACCATCTCAACCTGGCCTCTCTGGCTTTATCTCCAAACTGCTCCACCTTCACTGTCCCTCTGATCTGCTCATTTCTAATCTTGTCCATCCTTGTCACTCCCAACGAAAATCTCAGCATCTTCATCTCCGCCACCTCCAGCTCAGCCTCCTGTCTTCTAGACAGAGCCACAGTCTCCAAACCATACATCATAGCAGGACGCACTACTGTCTTGTAAACCTTCCCTTTCACTCTTGCTGTTATCCTTCTGTCACACATCAGCCCTGACATCTGTCTCCACCCACTCCATCCTCCCTGCACCCTCTTCTTCACCTCTTTTCTACACTGTCCATTGCTCTGGATGGTTGACCCAAGATATTTGAAGTCATCCACCTTTACGACCTCTACTCCTTGCATCTTCACCTTTCCACCTGCCTCCCTCTCATTCACACACATGTATTCCGTCTTGTCTCTACTGACCTTCATTCCTCTCCTCTCCAGTGCAAACCTCCACCTCTCCAGATTCTCTTCTACCTGCTCTCTACTCTCACCACATGGAGCCTCCTGCCTGACCTCATCTGTCAACCTTTCCATCACCATTGCAAACAAGAAGGGGCTCAAAGCTGATCCCTGATGTAACCCTACCTTCACCTTGAAACCATTTGTCACTCCAACTGCACATCTCACCACTGTCTCACTATCCTCAAACATGTCCTGCACCACCCTAACATACTTTTCAGCTACACCTGACTTCCTCATATAGTACCACAGTTCCTCTCTTGGCACCCTATCATATGCCTTCTCTAGATCCACAAAGATACAATGTAGCTCCTTCTGACCTTCTCTGTACTTCTCTACCAACACTCTCAACGCAAAAATTGCATCTGTGGTACTCTTTCTGGGCATGAAACCAAACTGAGGATATAATCCACCTGTGTGCATCTCCCTCCACTCTTGTATGTCACCCCGTGTTCTTCCCTCTTTTGAAAGGAAGCCATTTCCATTCTCTTTGCAAAATCTACAACCATCTGACCTTCCGCATTTCTGTCTTTCACACCATACATACCCAGCACCTCTTGATCCCCTCTGTTCCCTTCACCAACATGTCCATTGAAGTCTGCACCAATCACTAATCTCTCCTCTCTAGGTACACCATCTACCACTTCATCCATCTTACTCCAAAATTCCTCTTTCTCCTCTAACTGACAACCAACCTGTCTTGCATATCAACTGACCACATTCAAAATTACACCATCAACCTCCAACTTCAGGCTCATGATCCTGTCTGACACTCTCTTTACATCCAGAACACCTTTCACAAGCTGTTCCTTTAGGATTATCCCTACTCCATTTCTCTTCCTCTCTACACCATGATAGAACAGTTTGAATCCACCTCCAATGTTCCTGGCCTTGCTTCCTTTCCATTTGGTCTCCTGGACACACAGAATATCTACCTTCCTTCTCTCCATCATGTCTGTAAGCTCTCTGTCTTTACCAGTCATTGTCCCTATGTTCAGAGTCCCTACTCTAACCTCCACACTCCTGCCTTTCCTTCTCTCTCGCTGCCTTCTAACCTGCCTTCCTCCTCTCCTCTTTGATGGCCTTTGACCTACAGTAGTCCAATTTCCACCGGTACCCTGCTGATCAACAGCACTGGAGGCGGTCGTTGTTAATCCGGGCCTCGAACGATCATATTTGTGATCCGCATGATAGTTTTGCCACAAGTTTTACGCCGGATGCCCTTCCTGACGCAACCCTCACCATTTATCCGGGCTTGGGACCGGCACCAGAAGTACACAAAGTACACCCCTCCCTTAATCTGAAGCACATTCTCCCTTAATCTGAAGAACTCTTTCACGATGCAAAGATCTCTTTAACCATGTAAAGGGTTCTTTGAGTGTTTGCGGGGCTATATGGAACCACTGTGTTTACTAAAGAAGCCTTGAAGAAACAATACTTGTAACAGCTGCAGAGTGCTGTTTGGTGCTAATCATGCAAAGTTTTCAAGGTTCTATATATTTTCCTTATTAAAGAACACTTGAAGAACCATCTTGTTAAAGAATATACTGTTATAAGTTTGACATAGCGGAACCCATTTTACCCCAAGTGTAAACATAAACAACCATGTACAGCATGTTCTGCATCTATCTGAAGAAATGTTTCACCATCCAAAGAACCATTAAAGCATTCAAATGGTTCTATATAGAAGTTATGGTAAAAATCTCATGGATCCTCTGTCCTCTTACCGGCTGTCTCTTGTTTGTCTGTCTCCTCACAGAGGACGATTTCTCAGTGATCCAGCAGGAAATCGTGATGGTGAAGAGTTGCAAGCACAGCAACATTGTGGCCTATTATGGCAGCTACATCAGGTCAGAGGAGGGACGAAGGGGGCTTGATTTGCTGCCTTTAGAACATTATCTAGCACAGTACCTTGTAATGTATTTATCAGACATCATATTTTGAATGTTAATGAAGGCATGCTATGAATATTCACCGCATATTTTTGGACGCAATTTACGTTAAACACAGCATTTTCCTAGTCCACCTTACTAATGTTCATAAGCTTACTATCACTACCCTGCAGAAAAAAGAACCAGGACCCATATTACAGGAACTTCTTAATTCTGAAAGCTGATCTGTTTAGTCTTCATAACGACTTCAGTACAGACTGATTTACTCACAGTAGCTATTACAGAATAACAGTTTCTAACTTCATAATCTGATCATTAACACAAGATAAGAAAACAGTATCACAAACATCCTAACTAAAATCTAATCTTGACCTGTCAGATCTAAACTACTGGACACTACCAGGAACCAAAAAACATTTTCAATGGTTTCTATGATCTTTTTCAACAGGACAGTCTAACCTTGTGACTGTTTTCTAGCTAATGCTAAAGTGTGAGCCTCAAAGCTCTCAAGGTAACTGCCTGTAAATGAACGCGTTAACTTGTCAAAGCAAATGCAATTAAGTTTTGGGCTCCATCATTTGTTTTTGCAGGTTGCTGGTTTATGAAGCAGGTGTTATATGTAGACGGCTGAGTGAACAAATAATGAAATAAATGTGTATTTGTTTACATCATGCAGGGCAAATAAACTGTGGATCTGTATGGAGTACTGCGGAGGAGGATCCCTACAGGACATCTACCATGGTGAGTGATGCTGATGGTGTCAGGTAAATAAAGCAATAAACCACAAGAGGCTCTGTGTTACTGCAATTGTACCACGGGGAAGGGTGTTGTTAGGCATGACTCAAAGAAAAGTAAAGCCTCTTTCACCTTGAGAAAACCACTGTAGCATACGGCCTCAAGTGGCTTATTGTTAAACAAATTTTTCATTGCCTCTCTTTTCATACTGGGGCTGAATCTCAAACCCCTTCTCCTTACATAGTGCACTACGTAGGAGTTTAAACACTAGATCCTGCAGCCCAACAGCGACTAATAGAGTTAAAAAACAGTCTTTTGGGATTAAGACATTCAGTAAATGATGCGTTCTTTGGCTGTAGAATTTCTAAAAGGCTAGAATTTCTAAACTTTCATAGCTAGAACACTTTTTTTATATAAGGTCTGTTATATCTATGGTGCCTGTGTTTTGAATGAATAATTATATATTTATTACAGTAGGAATTATTCTGTACAGTAGAGGTCACATAAAATTATGATCTGAGAATTATAACATATACAAAACTTCAGTTTAACGTACACTCACAACAAAGAAGGCTTGGTGGTTCTTTAATAATAGCAGTGGTTTTATTTAGAACTGTTTGTTCTATATAGAACAGTTTACATGCTTACCTGGTTCCTTGCATGGTGAACTGGTTCTTCAGATTGAACCTTTTTGGGAATGTTTCTATATGGCACCATAAAGGCTTCTGCTTATGTTACAATGTCAATCTTGTGACAGTACACTCTAAAAAAAAGATGGTTCTTTAAGGGTTCTTTAATAAAGAAAATGGTTATATATAGTACCATGAACACTTAAAGAACATTCTGCATGCTTAAATGGTCCTTTGCATGGTGAAATCATTCTTCAAATTGATGGAGAATGCACCATATATGGTTCTATATAGAACCTTTTTGAAAAAGCTTCTAAATTGCACCAAAAAGGGTTCCGCTACTGTTCCAATGTCGAGCTTGATATAAAAGAAGAATACTTTTTGGTGGTATATAAGACCGTTTTCAAAAAGGTTCTATGTAGAACTATGTACACACACAATCCCCATCAATCTGAAGAACCGTTTCACCATGCAAAGAACCATTTAGTATGAAATGCTTCTACATACAACTCAAGAATCTAAATAGAACCATTGCTTTTACTAAAAGGAAATTGAAGCAGCATATTTTTAAGAGTGAAGCTTTACAGTGCTTTTGGTGCCACGTAGAACCATTTTGAAAAAGGAGCTATATAGAACCATATACAACATACTGTATTCTCTATTTATCTGAAAATTGTTCTAAGCAAGAAATAGAACTCATGTTTCTAAATGGAATCACTGTCTTTATTAAGAAACTTATCAAGCAACCCTTGAAGAACCATCTTTTTACATAAAACCATATACAACACATTCTCTATCAATCTGAAGTATGAAATGGTTCTATATAGAACTCAGGGTTCCATGACAGAACCATTGCCTTCACTAAAGAACCCTTTGAAGAACCACTGATTTTAAAAATGAAGTGCGTGTGAATGAAAATTGGGGCAGATTGAATATTTAGGTCAAACAGTGTCTTGGGCTAAAACAACCGGAAACCACAAACAATGTTAGCACAATTTCTGAAAAGCACAGCGGTGTGTAGATTAGCTTCACTTTTAAAAATTCTGGTTCCATTGACTTCCATTAAAAGTAAAGTAGGTTTTTATCCTTCTCCTGTAAAGATCCCATTTTGGAGATAAGAGGTTTTCTTCCAACAACAGCGACATACATTTCAGCTTATCCTATACTCTTAATAAAGATGGCTTGGTGGTATTTAGTAACAGCAGCGGTTTTATTTAGAACCGTTCTATATAGAACAGTTTACATGCTTTCTTGGTTCTTTGCATGGTGAACTGGTTCTTTAGATTAATAAAGAATGCACTGTAGATAGTTCTATATAGATCCTTTCTTTTTGAGAATGAACTGTATGTGTGAATGAAAATTGGGGCAGTTTGAATACTTAGGTCAAATACAGTGTTTTGGGCTAAACCAGCCAGAACTAATGTTAGCACAGTTTCTCAAAAGCACAGCGGTGTGTAGATAAGTTTCACTGTTTAAGAAAGTATGGTTAGCACAGTTAGCACAGGTCCTCAAAAGCACAGCGGTGTGGAGATAAGTTTCACTGTTAAAAAATTATGGTTAGCACAGTTAGCACAGTTTCTCAAAAGTACAGCGGTGTGGAGATAAGCTTCACTGTTTAAAAAAGTGTGGTTAGCACAGCTAGCACAGGTTCTCAAAAGCACAGCGGTGTGGAGATAAGCTTCACTGTTTAAGAAAGTATGGTTAGCACAGTTAGCACAGTTTCTCAAAAGCACAGCGGTGTGGAGATAAGCTTCACTGTTTAAAAAAGTGTGGTTAGCACAGCTAGAGCAGTTTCTCAAAAGCACAGCAGTGTGGAGATAAGCTTCACTGTTTAAAAAAAGTCTGGTGAAGCTCTTGATGTTCTAACAGTAGATCTCTTCTTGAAAATATAGAAACATTTTCAAAGAGGTTATACATAGAACCATCTCACCATGCAAAGAATAATTTAAGTATGAAATGGTTCTAATATAACTCATGGTTCTATAAGAACCATTGTCCATCACTAAAGAATCCTTGAAGAACCATCTATTTTAGGAATGTAGCATGTATAAGACTACAATGTATGACTTCAATTTAAAAATAGCTCATTTTAATTGGAAAATAATTTTTATTTTGTTTTCAATTTAATTCATATACACCCTTGAAACAAATAGGGCTTAAATAAATTTCAGAACTAAAGAATCAAATTTCAAATACCAAACATGCCTTGGCTGGTCAACTCCATGTGGGATAAACTGTGGGAATTTGATGTTTTGCTAAACTGTCAATGTAAATTTTTTTTATTTTTTTATTTAAACCCTCTCTGTCTGTTCCCCTCTCAGTGACGGGCCCTCTCACAGAGCTGCAGATCGCATATGTGTGTCGAGAGATGCTCCAGGTGAGATCACAGGCTTCTATGCACATGCAAAAAGCTTTTTACTATAATACAAGAACTGTTTTCATTAAGGTATGAAATGCTAAACGAGACCTGAGTCCAGCACTGGCTGATCTCTCTCTTTTTAACAGGGGTTGGATTATCTCCATGGTCAGAAGAAGATACACAGAGACATCAAGGTAACTGGCACTTAAGTATGAATTTTACATTCTGTCACCATCATAAAAAAATCTTGTCAATCTTATTACTACTACTTTTATTTTTGTTGTGTTTCATTTTTTTATTGCACCACATTTCTCCACATTTTCTCCTGAATGGACTGAAAGTTTAAAATATGAAGCTTTCGCTTTCATTAAAGGGGTCTGCTCATCATATTTGTAATGGTTTATGTTTATTTTATACACCCATTGTTACATGACAAAATGTTTTCACATAGGAATGAAGTGGAGGCAAAATTTTGTCCACCCAGCTTAAAAAACAATGATACAGGCCCATTAGAAACACCTTCTTAACCATGTGCAACCACCTAGCAACTCCTTAGCAACCACCTGGGGTACCATAACAACAACCTACCAACCCCTGGGCAACCACCTGGGAAATGGCTGCAACAACCTAGCAACATCCTAGCAACCACCTGAAATACCAAAGTAACCACCTAGCAACACCCTCACAACCAACTGAAATACCATAACAATCACTTAGTAAAGCCCAAGTATCTATGTGGGATACCATAGCAACCACAAAACATCCCCTTTTCAACCAAATGGGATACCATAGCAACCACCCAGTAACACGATAGCAACCATCTGGGTTACTGTAGCAACAGCCTAGCAACAGCTTTACAACCCCTGAGAATACTTCCAACTTCCTATCAACCATCTGGCATATCATAGCAACTGTCTAGCAACACCCTAGTGACCAATTGGGACACCTTAGCAATCACTTAGTAAAGCCCAAGCATCTATGTGGGATACCATAGCAACCACAGAGCCACACCTTTTCAACCAAAAAGGAGACCATAGCAACCACCTAGAAACACCTTTTTAACCAAATGGGATACCATAGCAACCACCTAGAAACACCTTTTCAACCAAATGAGTTACCATAGCAACCATCTAGCAACACCCTAGCAACCACTTGGGATACCCTGGCAACCACCTTGCAACATCTTAGCAAGCTTATGCTGCACAATCCCTGCATTTTCTTCAGGAAATGCACTTTTCTAGTTTTCATTGATTTTTGATATTTGCTGTGAAAATGAAAATTGCAATGTCTCAGTTTTTAAAAGTGTGTTTTTTTTAGGGTGCCAACATTCTCTTGAATGACCAGGGTGAAGTTAAGTTAGGTGAGTGTTGCCTGGTCATGTTTGCCTCAACAAGACATGGAAGAAAAAAGCATTTTGAGTGGATGGATTACGAAACATAAAAAATCTATGAAAACACTTCTAAAAATAAGCTATTATAATATACAGTCGTACGGAAAAGCTTGTGCAAACTTGGCCAAATTGCATGCTGTTGTTGATTTTCTAACTGTAAATAAGTGAACACATCCTCCACTGAGAACACACTTCTGCACATGCCTGTCTTTTGTCTCCAGCAGCAGTTGTGAAATACCCTCTTAGGAAAGTTACTTTTCTCAGCTTGACTATTAGATTATTATCAGTTACCCTGTCAGCCCATCAGTACCTGTTACATTCTCCAGCCTTGGACAGATAGCTTCAGATAAGAGTTTAACCATAACAGCTGAGCCTCTGACCTGAAGACGAGACAGAAGAAAGAACCGAATATTTGAGGAACCAGAGTAAGCAAGAACTGGAAGTGATAGTAGAGTAGTAGTGTGTGTAGTAATGCATGTAAAAATGACAGTAAAGCATGAAGTATGCAGCAAAATGTATGTTGCAGGGTCGTGATTGATCATGTACGTGATAGATAACCTACTAATAACCTACTTAAGGAAATTAGAGAATGTTTCAGAACTCTATATTCCAATCAATGTTCAACAGATCGTATATTCGTACTGATTTATAAATGGTGTCATATGGAATGCATAATACTTGCAAAGTATAAGCTTATAAAGAAGCCACGAGAGGCCATGCCTTTCTCTGATTTTACCACAGGGAAGGGTGTTGTTAGGCACAATGCGGAGCAGAGTAAAACTCCCTTCCCTGTGATAAAATCGCAGTAATGCATGACCTCAAGTGGCGTATTGCTTTTGTGAAACTTCAGCCAACTATAAATATGAAAAAATACACAATTTTTCAGAAAAATTATTTAGGTTTCATATAAAAAAAAAAACCCATCCATTTCATAAAAATTACATGCATAACAACTTTTATATAGAGAGCAATAATTCAAGCTTATGGCAGGTATTGAGCAGTGCTACATGTGCCATAAAATGCCTTATAATCGCATTCATAACACACTATGAATACAGGATTCATAGGAAGCATCACCAGGTCAAATGTTTTCTGACTGGTTTTGGCCCCTCAAAACAAAACAGTAATAGAAAGCACCATCTGTCTTGGCTAGGACTTTAATTAAAAAATAGCAAATGCCATTTAATGCCTGGGTTGCATTACAGGAATGATACATGAATGTGACTTTTCCTCTTCATTCTCTCTCTCTGATCACTCTCTTCTATCATTTTCAGCCGATTTTGGAATCTCAGCGCAGATAACAGCCACATTTGCACGCCGGATGTCCTTCATCGGGACTCCATATTGGTAAGGTCGAGCGAGGACGGCAAAACGCTAAGCTATTTCAGGACTTTCAGCTAACTTTCTCTCTGTGTCCTGCATACAGGCTTGTTTACGGCACTCATTTCAACAGACAAAATCCCACTGAGCTCAGACAAGCTCAGTCTGCAGCACACATACAATATAGGGCAGGATGCTTAATCATATTTAAGTTTCATTGACAATTTTAATTTTCAATGATCATGAAAACAATATAATCGAGATAAAACAGTTATTGCTGCATTCTGTTTCCCAGCCATGCTCTCATTTTGGGGTAGAAATTTTCCCTCCCTAAACGCCCAAAGTTATTGCGACCAAATTTATTTTTATCTCCAATTTTTATTTATGGTTAGTAGTTTCCGGCACAACAACATGCTTGATCTTATTTATTTTTATTGATTATTTTTATATAATTTCTTTAAATATCTATTTAATTTTCATTTGTTTTTATTTAAATTTGCTTTTCAGTTGAATTTTATTTCAAATTCAAGGAAATTCACTGTTAAAGAGAATTAAAAAAAAAAGTTAAATAAATGTATGAAAGTCTACGAGTAATCGTGCTAAATAACCGTGATCTCATTATTGACCAAAATAATCGCAATTATGATTTTTGCCACAATCGAGCAGCCCTAATACAATTTACATGTTTGAGTTTTCTAACAGGAGTTAGAAATGCTTCAGTATAAAATATACATACAGTACCAAAGTTCCATATTTTTCATAATCTTAAAGATAATTTGATCTATATTCTTGAAATTAATTTCTAAGGCATATACAGTACTGTGTGAAAGTTTTAGGCATCTAAGCAAATTTTCAAACAGTTTACCTCAGCAGTGAGTTTATCACAATATACATTAGAATAAAGTCATATTCATAATTCAAATAAACAGAAAAACAATGAAAAGTAACAAGAATTCATTATTAATTAACATTCTATACATTTTGTTTATTCAAATAGTAACACTTTTCTCAGCAAATAAACACAAACTACACAAATAATTACATCTTGAAAATGTGTCCTGGGTACCTAAGACTTTCGAACAGTACTGTACAAATTGTGAGGTGGGTGCCTAACTATGAGTTTGCATACATGCACTCAATAATCCAATCATAATCAGATTTCTGCAGAGTTCTGCTGATTATTCAAGTGGTCACTACACTCTGATCTAGAAATCAGATTAAGAAATCTGATAAAGAGGCTGGATTTTATTTCAGTAATCAGATTTCTCAGTGCATGTGGAAATAAGCGAAGTCTGATTACAGTCTGTCTCATGTAGACCCGGAGTTTCCCCATTATCTGATTACTGAAGTGCATGTAAATACGCTCTTTGAATGAATTTTGAAAAAACAAAACTTTTCATGTAAAATATACCCTTGATTTAGTACTTCGGCGAAATTTAGGGTTTAGAGTTATTGTAGTCACTATTAATTGTTTGGATTAATAATGTAAGGTGCCTATTTATCAGTCTGATAATTCCATGTTCTTCATATGTTTGGTTTACTGTGCAGGATGGCGCCCGAGGTGGCAGCGGTGGAGATAAAGGGGGGCTACAATGAGCTGTGCGACATCTGGTCTGTAGGGATTACAGCCATAGAGCTGGCGGAACTGCAGCCCCCACTGTTTGACGTCCACCCACTGAGGTAACGGCAAGCACACACTCCCGCACCTTTCCCCACACTCCCACACTCAGAGTCACCACACGCTCTTAAAAAAGATGGTTCTAAAGGGAGCTGTTCTATATAGAACCACAAGCACTCAACAAATTATTTGCATGCTTAAAAGTTTTGCATCACAAAATGCCTCTTCAATTTGATGGAGAACGTGTTGTACAAGTTCTATATAGCAAATTTCTGAAAGCGGTTCTATATAGCACTAAAAAGGGTTCTTCTCCTGATACAAGCTTGACATTGCAGCAATAGCAGAACCCTTTTTGGTCCTATATAGAACCATTTTCAGGAGAAAAGGTCTAGAGTTACTGTTATTTAGCTATAACCTTGGATTTACATCACATAATTAGCTACATTCTTAAAAAGATGGTTCTTTAGTAAAGACAATGGTTCTATACAGAACCACATACAATCCAAGAAACATTTGCATGCTTAAATAGTTCCTTGCATGGTGAAATGGTTCTTCAAAATTGATGGAGAATGTGTTGTATATGATTCTATATAGCACCAAAAAGGGTTCTGCTAGTGTTACCATGTCAAGATGGTAATGATATAAGGTGCTATTAAGAACTATTTTCAAAAAGGTTCTGTATAGAACAATATACAGCAAATACATGAACCACTTCACCATGCAAAGAATCACTTAAACATGAAATGGTTCTGAGCAGAACTTGTGATTCTAAATTGAACCATTCCTCAACTAAAGAACCCTTGAAGAACTATTTTTAAGACTGTAGGGGTCTTTGGACTTTTAATGGGCTCTGTTCATAACCCAAAAAGGGTTCTGTATAGCACCTGAAGTGTTCTGTATAGAACAATATACAGCAGATACAAGAACCACTTCACCAGGCAAAGAACCATTTAAACATGAAATGATTCTGAAAAGAACTCATGGTTCTAAATCCAACCATTCCTTTAATTCCAGAACCCTTGAAGACCCATTTATTTTAGAATTTGAATATTCTATATAGAACTTGTGGTTCTAAATCAAACCATTTCCTTTACTGAAGTGCCCTTGAACTTTACTAAAGAACCCATTTATAAGTGTGGATGTCCATTAACTGTTAATGAGCTGTGTACATGGTTCCATATAGCACCAAAAAGGGTTCTGCCATCACTATCAGGTCAGGCTTGTAACAATAGAATGTACTATTTAGAACAATTTTCAAAAAGGTTCCATATAGAACAATATACAACAAACCTGAGAACCACTTCACCATGCAAAGAACCATTTAAGCATGCATGGTTGAACTTGGTTGAACTTCTGTGAACACCACGCACCTATACGTCACTACGTCACTACATCACTGCACACACACACACACACACACACACTAACACACACTCACGCAGCGTCTTTCCCCAGCCTCCCACATAGTGATGTCATACATGTGTGTAAAGGAGACCAACACACACACACACACACACACACACACACAGAAACGTTTGTTTTATTTTGTTCCAGACACAATCGCGCCCACCAACATCTGACCTCACACTGTACGTACACAGTGGAACAATGACCTAAATTCAGTCACTCAAAAGAGCCCAGCAGAACTGATCTATGATCAGCTTTCACTTTCAAGCGAAGGCAGGAACATCAGTGGTCCGCGAGTGTGAGCACAGCTATTCATTTACATGTGCGGCACCATGGCGCGGTGGGTAGCGCTGTCACCTCACAGCAAGGAGGGCCCGGGTTTGATTCCCCGGCTGGGCGACCAGGGTTCTCTCTGTGTGGAGCTTGAATGTTCTCCCCGTGTCTGCGTGGGTTTCCTCCGGGTTCTCCGGTTTCCTCCCACAGACATACAATTCCTCCCAAAGACATACAATTGGACATGCTACATTGCCCCTGTGTGTGTGTGTGTCTCTGTCTGCCCTGTGAAGGACTGGCGACTTGTCCAGGGTGTACCCTGCCTTCCGCCCTATGACTGCTAGGATGGGCTCCAGCACCCCCCGTGACCCTGAAGGAGAAGCGGCTTAGAAAATGAATTATTAATTTATTGACTTTAATTAAAACACATTTTTTTCTACATCAAACGATCCAGTGTTAAACAGTGTAAATAAAAAAGAAATATGGAACCAAAACAATACTTTGATTTGGCTACATCAATGTAACACATCATATCATGTCCTTGAAGCTTTAGCATTAGTTGCAAATCAGTAGCTACGTTAATTGATACTGCTATGTTAAAGCCTTAATGATGACAATAAATTTGAATAAAATAGATCAGATAAGCAGTAGATTATATGGGATTAAAGACAGTGTGAGCCCGTACAGTGAAAATATTTGTGTTTGTGGACATAATTGGGTGTAAATTTGGCGTAGATATTAACTGTGCTGCCTATGTTTGTATGCATAACTCAGCATAAGTTTGGTGATATTAACTGAGCTGTGTTGTGTTAAATATTTGCATAATTTGGTATAAGTTTGGGGTAGATGTTAAATGTGCTACGTTGTGTAAAATGTATGTGTTTTTTATGCATAATTGGGTGTAAATGTGATGTTAACTGTGCTGCGTTGTGTTAAATGTTTGTGTTTAAATGCAAAATTGGGTGGTGTGATGGTGCAGTGTATGCCCATCACTGAGATTAATAGGAATATCTGTGTAATGTTGTATGTACCTACCTTGATGTCCTGTGTAGAAAGGGATGAGGACAAATGGGAGGTAAAGGGGACCGAGGCTTCTTGTCCCTGTTGGGTGGATCCACCTTCAGGGAGGGAGAGGCCTCAGTGTTCTAAAGGGGGAAAACCTGCAAAGGAATTAATTAGTTAATTAATGAATACTTACCAGTAATATGTATATATGAGTCACGACTAGTCAGTAGCTGTATAGATGGGTGTGTATATATGCTTGTGTGTGTATGTAAATTAGAGCCCTGGAACATTGTCCCTTCGAGCAAGTTATTAGTTTAGTCGGGGCGGGGCTTCGACGATAAGAACGCTCGGTGTTCTTTCAGCTGGGTCTTCTCAGCTACCTGTGGGAGGAGTGGTTTAATGTGATGCTGTTAGCTGCTTGTAACAGCTAGGGAATAACCTGTGTGATGAGGATTAGCCTTGTAGTGAAGCCTCAAGTTTATCTTTCGTTTTATTTCTGTTTGATTCAGTTTTTCTTTAGTTTTTGTGTGTAATAAAATAAGCACATGTGCACTTGAACTTGGAGTCTCGCCTCCTCGTATCCACACCCACGCCCATAGCGCCAATTTGGCCGTACGTAAATCCCGGTGGCTCTTCTTTTGGAGGTAGCACCGTTACAGGTGGATTTGGTTTATATGTTAACTGTGCTGATGCAGTTAAGTATAAATTGTAGATTTTAACTGTGCTGTGTTGTGTTAAATTGTTGCACAATTAGGTACAAATTTGGTGCAGAAGTTAACTGTGCTGTGTTGTGTTAAATGTTTGCCTAAGTCAGTATACATTTGCTGTATATGTTAACTGTGTTGTATTGTGTTAAATATTTTGGGTTTGTATGCATAATTTGACATGTGGTGTATATGTTAACTGTGCTGTGTTGTGTTAAATGTTTGTGTTTGAATGCATAATTGAGCAGAACATTTGGTGTAGATGTTAACTGTGCTGTGTTGTGTTAAATGTTTGTGTTTGAATGCATAATTGAGCATAAATTTGGTGTAGATGTTAACTGCGCTGTGTTGTGTTAAATGTTTGGGCTTGTATGCATAATTGAGCATAAATCTGGTGTAGACTGTTAACTGTGCTAAGTTGTGTTAAATGCTTGTGTCTGAATGCATAACTGGGTATAAATTTGGTATAGACTGTTAACTGTGCTGTGTTGTGTTACATGTTTGTGTTCGTATGCTTAATGGGGTGTAAATTTTGTTTATATTTTATCTGTACTGATGTAATTAAGTATACATTTTGGTGTAGATGTTAACTGTGCTGCGTTGTGTTAAATGATTGTGTTTGTATGCTTAATGGGGTGTAAATTTGGTTTATATATCAACTCTGCTGATGTAATTACGTGTAAATTTTGGTGTAGATGTTAACTGTGCTGTGCTGTGTTAAATGTTTGTGTTTGTATGCATAACTGAGTATAAATTTGGTCACTGTGCTGTGCTGTGCTGTTATAGGGTGCTGTTTCTAATGTCTAAGAGTGGCTACCAGCCTCCAAAACTCAAAGACAAATCCAAGTGGTGAGTGGTTTCCTTTATTATAACATCATAAGCCTTCAGTGACACTTCAGTGAACATTCACATTTGAATGTTCTTTACAGGTTTAGAAGGCTTTGTTTAATAGAAATGGAAAGTTAAGGTTAAGGTTAGGGTTATTAAGCAACATCAGAGTCAATATAAATGCTAACAATGCAATTAGTTGATATGTTAATATGTAATGTGCATGTTTGTGTTTTTCAGGTCTACCATGTTTTATAACTTCGTGAAGTCGATGCTCATCAGGAACCCCAAAAAGAGACCAAGCGCCAAGAAGATGCTCTCAGTGAGTGCACCCACACCAAAATTTGGGTGAAATTTGGGTCCAAACCCAAATAAAACTTGATATTTCTAACTATGATAATGTGTAAAACTATATGGCATAATAAATTAACCAGCTGTCCAAATTCAAATGGCCGATATTACGGAAAACCAACATTTTCAAACTTTTTTTAAACTAAAAGAGTTGATCTCGTATCTAAACACTGATAAAGTTCTAAAGAAAATGCTGTTCATGTACAATTTAAGGAATCCAGTCATCCATTTTTCAGTTTTTGGCATAATAAGCGTCCCAGAATGACTTGGGAAAACTTCTGGTTCCACTGACTTACATAAAAAGTAAAGTAGGTTTTTTCCTTCTCCTGTAAAGTTACCGTTTTGGAGATTTTGTTCCAACAACCGTGATATACATAAATCAACCAACAGCAGTCAAGCTCCGCCCACTCACGCTGAAGTTATAAGGAGTGTTTAATCTTGGATAGCTTTTTGAACGAGGCGCAATACAAGACAGCCAGTCAGAAAGGAGCTAATTTATATATATATCAGCCTTAAAGGCCCTGTAATTCTTTGCCTGATTCATTCTCATCAAGCAACATCCCAAAGTTTTAAGTTTAAACTTTTCACAATGTGCTGGCAAAACACAGTGTGTTCAGCTAAGCAGGGTGTAGTTTGGAGCGAACGATAGCCAAAGGCCTTACCTCTCTCTCTCTCTCTCTCTCTCTCTCTCTCTCTCCATTAGCACCTATTTGTGACCCAGCCATGTTTGAGGCAGGAGTTGACCCTCGAACTCCTGGACAAACTACGGCATCCTGAGAAACTGAAAGAATGTTTACAACCAGATGATGAAGACATAGAGGTATCCTCCACACTCTTTACGTCTAAAATGACCCTCACTTCAGTGTCCAGAACCAGTGGCCTGGATTTGGAATCCTTAGAGCTGGTGCTATGGGGCACATGTAGCTAACGAGTAAAACCAGTTAGCACTGTGCAAACTGCATGTCTACATGATGACACACTGGCCTCAAACTGTGTTGAGTTATTAAGTTAATAAACTTTATTATGACGTTTCTAAGACTGTAGCTAAAAGCAGAAGCAGCTGCCACCTTTAAAGCCTGAATTTCATCCACACGCTTGTCCATTTCTACAAAAATAGACCACCAAACATGTCTTGGTTGATTATGGATCAGGGGAACATTGTGTACAGCTGATTTTGTTGTTGAGTCATTTATTCAAATGATTCGGCTGACTTTACAGGGTGAAACTATCATACAACTAGTTGCATGATGCGTGTGAGTTGCCTGCAACTTGACAGTTACACAAAGCAATTCCACAACAATCAAAGTTGCTGGCGATACATATACAATTACTCAGTGGTGGACAGTAACTGAGTAACTGAGTAAATGTAATTAGTTTCTGTACTTAAGTATTTTTTGGTGTATCTGTACTGAAGTTTCTCCGTTCTGGGCGACTTTTTCCTTTCACTTCACTACATTTCAGAGTCTAATATCCGACTTTTTCCTCCGCTACATTTTGAGGAATCTGTCGTTCCTTTTGGTTTCTGTGTGTATAAAAACGTAACATGTCAAAACGAAAGAAGCGCAAAGCCAGAGCACCAATCAGGGCACAGCGGTCACTCTGTTTAGAGCTGGTTTTGACCTGTTGGTCATACCGACAGAGTGCAGCACACGGTTCAACGTCAGCGCAGCAGCGTAAAATTTTGGGAGAGTCTGTTCAACATAAATGATGAACTAACCTAACTTTGTGTAAATAGAGCACAATATAGAAATATGTCCACATATGCAGTCGAGACTGACGCAGCTTTTTTCTGAATTTCTACAAACACCATTTCATTTTATAGTAAATTAGTTTGGGCTGGTTTATGTTTATGAACAGACGCCTACAGATCAACATAGTAAAGGAGCTCATCTGTGATCCTGAGTTTAAAGCCAGTTTTTATTAAACTTAAACTTGGAACTAAGTTGTAAATAAATCTGAAACTGAAACTTTGCTTGTGTGTAAAAGTGATTTCAGAGCCACTCGGTTCTCCCTGATGGAAACTGTTTACCTTCAGTGTTTTGTGCTTATGATCATTTTAATAGACGTCAGCCTCACTAATTAATGACGTTCTATTAAAAGACGGGTTTACCAAGAGAGACGCTGGAGGACTTTCACCTGAAATGAGTTCATGAAGCCAGTCTGGTTATAAAAATGATAACAGGACATCAGAGCCAGAATTACTCTTTTAGTACTTTTACTTTATACTTAAGTACATTTGAAGGTAAATACTTTAGTGCTTTTACTCGAGTGGAGGTCTAAAGGGAGGAACTTCTACTTTGAGTAATATTTTACCTTTGGGGTCTCTAACTCAAGTACATGGTTTGTGTACTCTAGTAGCGCATTTAGCAGCTCGTATTTTGATCGTTGTGATTCATTACTGTTGTACTGATTGGTTGTTTCACGAAGTTGTGATGCATGCAACTGTTGTGGCTGAGTTGCAGGGCGCTGTACTATTACACTGTACTAGTTACACTGTATAAGTGCAATATAGTTTTATTTAGTTGCATAAAAGTTTTATAGCCAGTTGTACAGCCAGCCTGACCGTCATGCTCTACACATGGTTCTTCAAGGGTTCAAGGGTTCTATATAGAACAATGAACACATTAATCTGAAGAACATTTCACCATGCAAAGGACTATTTAAGCAGGCAAACGGTTCTCAGAGTGATTCTATGTAGAACCGCTGCCTTTAGTAAAAGAACCCTGTTTTTAAAGACTGTAGTTGTATGTAATTAATGTAATATATAATTAATTCCTATAACTGTTATAATCTCACAGATGACGGTGCCAAACTCTCTCAGACGAATTCACTCAATAAACAGACACAATCAGGCCGAGAGGACCAACTCTGACATCAGCCGTAAGAGTTTATCTCTCTCTTTCTCTCCCTCTCTCTCACCCTTCTCTCTCTCCCTCGCTCTCACCCTTCTCTCTCTCCCTCGCTCTCACCCTTCTCTCTCTCTCTCTCTCTCTCTCTCTCTCTCACCCTTCTCTTTCTATCTCTCACCCTTCTCTCTCTCTCTCTCTCACCTCTCTCTTTCTCTCTCTCTCTCTCTCTCTCTCACCTCTCTCTCTCTCTTTCTCTCTCCCTCTCTCTCTCTCTCTCTCTCTCTCTCACCCTTCTCTCTTTCTATCTCTCACCCTTCTCTCTCTCTTTCTCTCTCTCTCTCACCTCTCTCTTTCTCTCTCTCTCTCTCTCTCACCTCTCTCTCTCTCTCTCTCTCTCTCTCTCTCTGTCATTTGTAACCATGTTTCCTCTGTTTCAGTGGATCAGATCTACACACAGAGACCAGTGAGCCGAAGACAGGAATTGTCAGACGGGACGGTGAGCGTGTGTACTTGTGTCTTTGAATAATTTTATATACAGTCATATTCAAACATTTTAACATCCCCAGTTAATTAGTGAATTCATTCATTTTTGGTTGATTTTCTAAGAGAAACTCGGTAAACCCATCCTCTACAGAGACATACGTTTACAATTTGTAATACACAATTACCATTTCTTTGCTGAATTAAACGTACTGAGGAAAAATAAAATATAAAATATAAACCATGCTGCAACTTTTGCACAAGCCACATTTTTCCCCCAATACATTGAATTCAGCAAAAAACCCCATTGATTGTGTATTACAATATGCAGAAGTGTGTTCTCTGTAGTGGTGTGTTCACTTTTTTACACTCAACAACAATATGAAATATAACCGGGGTGCCAATAATTTTGCACACAACTGTGTCTACCCACCTGTCCATAGTGTAGCATGTGTGGTTTTGGTGTGTTAATTTGTATTATGGCTCTTCTGCATTTATTTACGGGGTCATGCTGATAGGGACTCTTATTGTGAAGGTGGGGCTAGTTTTCAGCTGGATAATAAAGCATCACAGTTTGCTAGATTGTGTATTTAAAGTTTGAATGTTCTGATGGATTTTTACACCGATATTGGACACATATTTCTTTCCTTTGCACAGTTACGGCCCACAGTTCAATGTCAGTGGGTGGGCTCTCCAGACACCCCACCCAAAGGCCCAGTCAGGTAAGTGCAGCTGTCCTAAAAACAAAACGAGTGACGTTCTTGCTCAGCAGAAACAAAGCAGCAGACTGGGGTTTGTTCTCTGAAGGAGAATTCAAACTTGAAATTTAGTGACAATCAGACAGACAAACTACAGAAAACTGAAAATTAATGACTAATTCTTTTTTCTTAATTACACTATATATAATAGTATATACATATTGCATAACATATATATAATATTAATTACATACCGCTGTTGTCAGAACAAAACATCATATCTCCATTTTTGTAGTTTTTCAGTTTTTGATATAATTGAAAATGCTTCTTGCTCTTTACATTATACGTCAATTTCATGATGATTCAAGAAACGGCCTAAAATGACATTGAAAAAATTCTGGTTCCATTGACTTCCATTAAAAACGAAGCAGGTTTTTTCCTTCTCCTGTAAAGTTACCATTATAAAGATATGAGGTTTCTTCCAACAACAGTGATATATAAGTACATAATATATCAAATAACATCATATACAGTCAGAGTGTATACATATATACGTTTATATATATATATATATATATATATATATATATATATATATATATATATATATATTTGTGTGTGTGTGTGTGTGTGTGTGTGTGTGTGTGTGTGTGTGTGTGTATGTACATCATATATACATAATACGTAAATATATATGTATACATAAATACACACACACACACACACACGTATTATGGAGAATAATACAGGGAATTGGAGGGGAACTGAAGCTCCACCAAGCTGCTGCTTATGTCAGTTTGCTGCTCATTGATTTTTCCACAGTTCTCAGTGAGCGAAATAGTGCTGTTAGCTATTAGCATTAGTAATGTATTAACTTTGACAGCCCCAACGTATAACAGTACGCACTGTCTTGTTCACAGAGACGACAGCACAGACTCCGACGACTACGACGATGTGGAAATGTAAGAGTTGGCCCAGCTTTAAAACTCTTATCTTCTCTAAAAATCTTCTCTGAACGCTGTTTAGAGTTAACTGCATAAGATCTTTCTGTTGCTCTTCACTAGCAGTTATTGTGTTCTTTTAAACGAAAAAGATCTCTGATATTTTGAAAACAACTATGCAAAGAAAAAATGTTACATATTTGGAGCAAGAGGGAATGTACTTGGCTCTGTATGAGCCATTAACCTAAACTACGAATCTGTCCAAGCTCCTCCCACAAGTGTGTCACTTCACTGAACATGTTCACATGCACTCAATAAGCCGATCATAATCGGATTTCTGCAGTTATTCGGTTATTCAAATGGTCATGTTAATACCATACTCCGACCTGGAAATCTGATCGGATTATTAAGTGCATGTAAACACGTCAGCGAGGAGGAGGAGGGGTCATCGCTACAGAGTAAACATCTCATTCAAACGAATCAAACTGTACAGCTGGTCAAAATGATGTAAATGATGTTTATTCCAGACGATAAACGTCACGTACAGCTTTTCACTGTAATCAGGTTCATTTCTCTGTTTCCTTTCACAGACCGGCCAGCCATTTCACGAGGTATGACCTCAACCTGAACCACCTCTCTCTCTCTCTCTCTCTCTCTCTCTCTTTCTTTCTTTCTCTCTTTCTCTCTCTCTCCCTTTCCTCTCTTTCTCTCTCTCGCTCTCCCCCTTTCCTCTCTTTCTCTCTCTCCTCTCTCTTTCTTTCTCTTTATCTCTCTCTCTCTCCCTCTCCTCTCTCTTTGTCTTTCTTTCTCTCCCTCTCTCTCTCTCTCTCTCTCTCTTTCTTTCTCTCTATCTCTCTCTCTCCCTTTCCTCTCTTTCTCTCTCTCGCTCTCCCCCTTTCCTCTCTTTCTCTCTCTCCTCTCTCTCTCTTTATCTCTCTCCCTCTCCTCTCTCTTGCTCTTTCTTTCTCTCTCTCTGTCTCCCTCTCTCTGTCTTTCTTTCTCTCTCTCTCTCCCTCTTTCTCTCTCCTTTCTCTCTCTCACACACACACCGACTCCTGTTAACACGATAATTTTTTAAAATTGTGTATATTTCTCTGTCTCTCTGCCCATTTCCTTCTCTTTCCTCTCTTTCTCCTCCCTCTCTCTACCTCATAATCCTTCTTTGTCCCTCTCTCTCTTCCTCTGTCTCCCCCACACTCTCCTTTCCTTTCCCGTCTTTCTCCTTCTCTCTCCCTCTGTTCTTTCTCTCTCTCACTTCTCATCTTTTTCTTCCCCCTCTATCTTTTTCTTTCCTCTCTTTGTTTTCTCCCCCATCCTTTTCTTTCTTCTGTCTCTCTCGCTCTGTCTCACATCTCCTTTATCTCTCTCTCTCTCGTTCTTTCCTCTCTCGCTCCCCCCCCTTTCTTTGCTCTCTCTATTTTGTCTCACTCCCTCTCACTCCCTCTCTCTCTCTACAGTAGCACACTGCCTGTTGGTGATATTCCTCCTCCTCTTCCTCCAAAGGTAAGTCTGATCACACCGTCACATCATTTACAGCATGAACATGATTACAAATTAAAGGGAAACTACACCAAGTTTTCAAATTTTCTCCAAAGCTTAGTTTTAGTTGTTAAGATGTAAACAGTCAATTGTTTTATACATTTCTCCATCCTTGACTGAGAGTCAGACGTGTGCGCAGAGCTGCTGAAGGGAAACGGATGTCTGAAGAGTTGTGTTTGATCTGCATTCTCAGTTATCAGGACTCTGCACTCCTGACAGCTTTAGTGAAGTTTGATGTAATAGGGACAGTTAACAGGTGGTTTTGATGTTTCATGTGTGTGTGTGTGTGTTTGTGTGTGTGTGTGTGTGTGTGTGTGTTCAGCCAAAGATCCGCAGCAGTTCGGAGGAGAGCATGGCTGGAGACGATGATCGCAGCAAAGCTCCTAGTCTCTATGCTCTGGCTCCAGCTCCGCTGCTCAGAACGTCCAGCGGAACACACACACACAGTCGGCCAGTGCCGCGTCCGCGGTCCGTCCGCAACGTCAACTCAGGTGAGTCGGCACAGAACATGTAACAGAAACATCACTGCCTTTCTTCATGGACTAATATTGTCAACCAAAGCATCAGAAATATTATTAATACTACTACTTCTATTACTACTATTACTACTACTACTACTAATAATAATATTAATAATAATAGATTAGAATGGTGCTGCACTATGGTATCCCAAATGGTTGCTATGGTGTTGCTAGGCGCTTGCTAGGCAGTGTGCTTGGCTGTTTTTAGGCAGTTTCTATGCTGTGCCAGATGGTTGCTAGGGTGTTGCTATGGCATCCCAAGTGGTTGCTAGGATCTTGCTAGGTGGTATTCCAGAGTGTTTCTAGAGTGTTGCTAGACCATTCCAACCATACTGTTAACCAAAGCATCAGCAATAATAATAATAATAATAATATTATATTAGGTGCATTGTGGATCGGGCAGTGTCCGAAGTCGTGGGCCTTGGTGTTCTGATCCTCGGTTGCTGAAACTGGCTTTTGGAAATTGGAACGTTACGTCACTGGCGGGGAAGGAGCCTGAGTTGGTGCGCGAGGTTGAGAGATACCGGCTAGATATAATCGGGCTCACCTCAACACGCAGCTTGGGCTCTGGGTCCAATCTCCTTGAGAGGGGCTGGACTTTATTCTTTTCTGGAGTTGCCCATGGTGAGAGGTGTGGGCTTTCTCATAGCCCCTCGACTCGGCACCTGTATGTTGGGGTTTTCCCTGGTGGACGAGAGGGTAGCTTCCCTATGCCTTCGGGTTGGGGAACGGGTCCTGACTGTTGTCTGTGCTTATGCACCGAACAGCAGTTCAGAGTACCCAGCCTTCCTAGAGTCCTTGGGAAGGATGCTTGAAAGTGCTCCTCCTGGAGACTTGATTGTCCTACTGGGGGACTTCAACGCTCACATGGGCAACGACAGTAAGACTTGGAGGGGTGTGATTGGGAGGAATGGCCTCTTGGATCTGAACCCGAGTGGTGTTCAGTTTTTGGACTTCTGTGGAAACCACAGTTTGTCCATAACGAACACCATGTTTGAACACAAGGATGTCCATAAGTGCACATGGCACCAGGACACCCTAGGCCGCAGTTCAATGATTGACTTTGTAGTCGTGTCATCGGACTTGCGGCCATGTGTTTTGGACACTCGGGTAAAGAGAAGAGCTGAGCTGTCAACTGATCACCACCTGGTGGTGAGTTGGATCAGGTGGTGGGGGAAGATGCTGGTCAGACCAGGCAAACCGAAACGTATAGTGAGGGTTTGCTGGGAACGGTGGGAGTCTGGCAGAAGAACCTATCAGATTGATCTTCAACTCACACCTCCATCAGAACTTTGACCAGATATTGGGGGAGGTGGGGGACATTGGGGGAGGTGGGGGACATTGACTCAGAATGGGCCATGTTCCGCTCCTCCATTTTTGAAGCGGCTGACTGTAGCTGTGGTTGCAAGGTAGTTGGTGCCTGTCGGGGCGGTAATCCTCGAACCCAGTGGTGGACACCCCAGGTGAGAGATGCCGTCTACCGGGCATGGTTGGCCTATAGGACACCAGATGCAGCTGGCAGGTATCGACAGGCCAAGTGATCTGCGTCATTGGGCGGTGGAAGGAATACTTTGAGGACCTTCTCAATCCCACCAACACGTTCTCCAGTGAGGAGGCAGAGTCTGGGGACCCGGGAATAGGCTTGTCCATTACTGAGGCTGATGTCGCTAAGGTAGTTAAAAAGCTCCTTGGCGGCAGGGCTCCAGGGGTGGATGAGATCCATCCCGAGTTCCTCAAGGCTCTGGATCTTGTGGGGCTGTCTTGGCTGACACGCCTTTTCAACATTGCGTGGACATTGGGGGCGGTGCCACTGGATTGGCAGACTGAGGTGGTGGTGCCTCTTTTTAAAAAGGGGGACCGGAGGGTGTGTTCCAACTACAGGGGAATCACACTTCTCAGCCTCCCTGGTAAGGTCAGGGGTACTGGAGAAGAGAGTCCGGCTTATAGTCGAACCTCGGATTCAGGAGGAGCAGTGCAGGTTCCGCCCTGGTCGTGAAACACTGGACCAACTCTTTACCCTCTCCAGGATTCTGGAGGGTTCATGGGAGTTTGCCCAACCAGTCCACATGTGCTTTGTGGATTTGGAGAAGGCATTCGACTGTGTTCCCCGGGGTATTCTGTGGGAGGTGCTTCAGGAGTACGGGGTACACGGCTCTCTGCTACGAGCCATTCAGGCCCTGTACAAACAAAGCAGGAGTTTGGTTTGCATGGCTGGCAGTAAGTCAGACTCGTTCCCAGTGAGAGTTGGACTCCGTCAGGGCTGCCCTTTGTAACCGATTCTATTCAGAATTTTTATGGATAGAATTTCTAGGCGCAATCAGGGGATGGAGTGTGTCCGGTTTTGTGACCTCAAGGTCACATCGCTGCTGTTTGCAGATGATGTGGTCCTATTGGGGACATCAGGCCGTGAACTTCAGCTTTCGCTGGATCGGTTTGCAGCCGAGTGTGAAGCGGCCGGGATGAGGCTCAGTACCTCCAAATCCGAGGCCATGGTTCTCAGGTGGGAAAGGGTGGCGAGCCCGCTCTGGGTCGGGGATGAGCTCTTGCCTCAAGTGGAGGAGTTCAAGTATCTCGGGGTCTTGTTCACGAGTGATGGTACAAGGGAGCGGGAGATTGACAGGCGGATTGGTGCTGGGTCAGCAGTGATGCGGGCTCTTTACCGGTCTGTTGTGGTAAAGAAAGAGCTGAGCCATAAGGCAAGGCTCTTGATTTACTGGTCGATCTACGTTCCCACCCTCACCTATGGTCATGAGCTTTGGGTAATGACCGAAAGAACGAGATTGCGAATACAAGTGGCCAAAATGAGTTTCCTCCGCAGGGTGTCTGGACTGTCCCTTAGAGATAGGGTGAGAAGTTCGGTCATCCGGGAGGGACTAGAGCCGCTGCTTCTCCATGTCGAGCCAGCCGAGGTGGTTCAGGCATCTTAATAGGCAAGTCCACCCGGGAGAAGGCCCCGGGGAAGACCCAGGACATGCTGGCGTGACTATATCGCCCAGCTGGTCTGGGAGCTCCTCGGAATCCCCCCCAGGGAGCTAGTGGAAGTGGCTGGGGAAAGGGAGGTCTGGGCCTCATTGCTTAGGATGCTGCCCTCACGACCCGAACCCCGGAGAAGCGGAAGATAATGGATGGATAATAATAATAATGACTAGAATGCTGTGCTATGGCATCCTACATGGTTGAAAGGGCATTGCTAGGTAGTTGCTTGGGTACTGCTAGGTGGTTGCTGGGGCATTGCTAAGCAGTGTGCAGCATTTTAAGGTGGTTTCTATGGCATGCCAGGTGGTCGCTAGGTGGTTGCTATGGTATCCCATGTGGTTGCTAGGATGTTGCTAGGTGTTTGATATGGTATTCCAGGTGGTTTCTAGGATGTTGCTAGGTCAATGCAACCATATCCCATGTGGTTAGGGGGTTGCTATGACATGTCCATGGTTAACTGGGTGTCTCCAATGCACTTGTATTTTGATTTAAACTAGGTACCCCCCATTGATTCCTAAAGGGGGGTTGTCATTTTACATTGATTGTATGAAAACCATATAATGTAGGGCTGTAGGCTTAACTTTTTAGGTGACAGCACTGGTGTTGCACATAAATGCACTATGCAGAGGATCATTTTTATTAATCAAAAACAGCCGAGAGGTGTCATGTTATTGGACAGAGAGCTTTCATTGTTGAAGCCTGATCTGAAATCAGTGTGCCTTGGGCCAGCGTGGAGTGTGGTACCATATCATTGCTATCTAAATATAACCTCATATCTCCAGAAAGGTAACTTTATAAAGATTAAGGATTATCAACTTTACTGTAAGGATTTATTTTTTTATTTTAGAGCATCTCTATTGGTCCATTTTTCAGAAAATGTGTGCACAATGTAAAAGCCAGCTGGTGATTTCAAATGAAAATGAATTTAAAACCAAAAAAATGGGCATCGCAAGTTCCCTGGTGATGCTACAGCCGTCCATGGCCTGGAGTCTAAGAGAGCACAGCTGGCCTATCTGGGTGGGTTGGATGGCTCCCCGTCTCCCCCCATCACTCAGTGTGATGCCAGCCAGCACAGGCGTCTATTAGCTTAACTGGTGGTTAATGTTCTCCTCCAAGCGTGTTCGACTGTTCAATGATGTTGTGAGAACGGCAGTTCGAAAAGATGTGGTGCCGCTTTACATGTCTCAGAGGAAGAAGCCCGTTTTAGCCTTCCCCTCCTAACGTGGGTGTTGTCGCGTGATTGGTGGAGTCCCAGGAACTACTAGGTGGAATTGGAAATGACTAAAGTGGGGGACAAAAAAACAAAACAAATAAACAAAAATGGAGATATGAGGCTGGGCTTTTGGGCACTAGTGTATACACTCACCAACTCTCCTGCAACATCCTGAGACGTAAGTCCTTAACGTGTCTTTTTGTGTGTTTGTGCTCTGGCAGATCCCTCCACGTTCTCAGGTTTTAGGTCAGATCCTGTGGATCCACAGCAGCCTCCTCAACTCCCACCCAAAAAAGACAGGCGGCGCAGACAGCCTGCTAAGGTAATGCTTCATATAAGTGCATCTATCCAACTATTGAGGCCCCAATATGATCCAACACACACTAACACACCACCATAACATCAGCGTCACTGCTGAGAACGATCCACCACCCAAATAATACCTGCCCTGTGGGGGTCCTGACCTCTGAAGAACAGGGTGCAGAGAAACATGGACTACAGTCTGTAACTGTAAGATAGACAGTGAGTGTAGAAACAAGGAGGTGGGCTAAATGTTATGGCTGATCAGCTGATTAACTGGCAACTTTATAAGAAACACCCACCTTTTGCTTCCACTAACTGGCCACTTTACTAAAAATGCCAACCCTGTGCTTTCACTCACTGGCCACTTTATTAGAAACACCCACCTTTTGCTTCCACTCACTGGCCACTTTATTAAAAATGCCAACCTTGCGTTTCCACTAACTGGCCACTTTATTAGAAACACCCACCTTTTGCTTCCACTAACTGGCCACTTTATTAGAAACACCCACCTTTTGCTTCCACTAACTGGCCACATCGTTAGAAATACCACTCTTGTGCTTCCACTTACTGGCCACTTTATTAAAAACTGCAATCTTGAGCTTCTACTAACTGTATAATTGTGCACAGTTCATCAGCCCCCCTCATCCCTTTTGATCAGTGGTCAGTATCTGACCACATGGCCACTGTTAACCAGGTATTATTTAAATGGCAGTCCATTCTCAGCACAGCAGTGAGCCTGACATAGCAATGTGTGTGCGGCGCTGGTGTGTATCAGACACCACAGTGTTGCTGGGTTGTTTTTACTTGTCTCTGCTGGTTCAAGAGTGGCAAATACACTGCTCAAAAAAATAAAGGGAACACTCAAATAACACATCCTAGATCTGAATGAATGAAATATTCTCATTGAATACTTTGTTCTGTACAAAGTTGAATGTGCTCACAACAAAATCACACAAAAATCATCAATGGAAATCAAATTTATTAACCAATGGAGGTCTGGATTTGGAGTCACACACGAAATTAAAGTGGAAAAACACACTACAGGCTGATCCAACTTTGATGTAATGTCCTTAAAACAAGTCAAAATGAGGCTCAGTATTGTGTGTGGCCTCCATGTGCCTGTATGACCTCCCTACAATGCCTGGGCATGCTCCTGATGAGGTGGCAGATGGACTCCTGAGGGATCTCCTCCCAGACCTGGACTAAAGCATCCGCCAACTCCTGGACAGTCTGTGGTGCAATGTGGCGCTGGTGGATGGAGCGAGACATGATGTCCCAGATGTGCTCAATCGGATTCAGGTCTTGTGAACGGGTGGGTCAGTCCATAGCTTCAATGCCTTCATCTTGCAGGAACTGCTGACACGCTCCAGCCACATGAGGTCCAGCATTGTCCTGCATTAGGAGGAACCCTACACTATACCAATAAGAGTCCTTGGGCAAGACTCCCAACACCGCCTTCGCCTCCCTGTGTAAAATGATCAAATTGTAAGTTGCTCTGGATAAGAGCGTCAGCCAAATGCTGTAAATGTAAATGTAAATGAACCCAGGGCCAACCGCACCAGCATATGGTCTCACAAGGGGTCTGAGGATCTCATCTCGGTACCTAATGGCAGTCAGGCTACCCCTGGCAAGCACATGGAGGGCTGTGCGGCCCTCCAAAGAAATGCCACCCCACACCCCCACACTGCCAAACCAGTCATGCTGAAGGATGTTGCAGGCAGCAGATCGCTCTCCACGGCGTCTCCAGACTCTGTCACGTCTGTCACATGTGCTCAGTGTGAACCTGCTTTCATCTGTGAAGAGCACAGGGCGCCAGTGGCGAATTTGCCAATCCTGGTGTTCTCTGGCAAATGCCAAGCGTCCTGCACGGTGTTGAGCTGTGAGTACAACCCCCATCTGTGGATGTCGGGCCCTTATACCATCCTCATGGAGTCGGTTTCTAACCGTTTGTGCAGACACATGCACATTTGTGGCCTGCTGGAGGTCATTTTGCAGGGCTCCGCCTTTTCCTCCTTGCACAAATGTGGAGGTACAGGTCCTGCTGCTTGGTTGTTGCACTCCTATGGCCTCCTCCATGTCTCCTGGTGTACTGGCCTGGTAGCGCCTCCAGCCTCTGGACACTACACTGACAGACACAGCAAATCTTCTTGCCACAGCTCGCATTGATGTGCCATCCTGGATGAGCTGCACTACCTGAGCCACTTGTGTGAGTCCATCTCATGCTACCACGAGTGTGAAAGCACCATCAACATTCAAAAGTGACCAAAATATCAGCCAGAAAGCAGAAAGGTACTGAGAAGTGGTCTGTGGTTCTCACCTGCAGAACCACTCCTTTATTGAGTGTCTTGCTAATTGCCAATAATTTCCACCTGTTGTCTGTTGGCTGTGAAATTGATTGTCAATCAGTGTTGCTTCCTAAGTGGACAGTTTGATTTCACAGAAGTTTGATTTACTTGGAGTTATATTGTGTTGTTTAAGTGTTCCCTTTATTTTTTTGAGCAGTGTATAATGTGGTGAGACGCTGACCGCTGCTGAAGACATATATATATAAATACTTGTTCTTATCTGCGTGCAAACAGTTTGTTTTGATGCTAAGGCTGCATTAGAGCTGAGTTATTTTCTTCACTGGCAGGAACCACCTGAATCTGCCAGTCCACTACAGAAGAAGCCGCCGGTACGAATGACTTTCTTTCCCTTTTTTGCTTACTGTTGTTTACTGACTTGAATTGGTCCATAATGACTTCATTAATCTCACGACCTTCATGTAAATCAAGCATAAAGAAAAATGTAAGGTTCTCGTTGACACTTTAGCCCAATCCCATTTCTCATTTTTACCCCTACCCCTTGTTTTCCTTGCCCCTTGGAACTGAGTTACAGGGCAAGGGTGAGATCTTCCTTCTGAAATGAGACCCTCAGATAAAAAGAGCATCACTTCATTAACAGCTACTGGCTCTGCAGTGACAGCAGAGGAGGGTAAAGTTCAGCTTCACACTGCTGGGCTTTAGTTACATTTAGGCCTTCAAAGAGGGGGGCAGTTATTTATTATCAACCTCCCCCCTAATTCTTCAGTGATATGAAGCTGAAGTCAGAGATTCTCCAGCTTCTCATTTGAATTTTCCTGTTCCACCTTAAATGGTGCAGCAGTTACATTCTGACACTTCAGAAGACAGAACTGCTGGACTATTTAAGGTAGAACGGGACAGTCAGCTAGCTAGCTACTGAGATATTAGCATACTATTAGCATTTTTTTATCCTTGTCATGAAGAATATGACCAAAATACACTGAAACCACATTAAACTGAGATAAAACAATTGTTATCGTAATTGTTAACGGAGAAAATTGTCACATTTCAGGGTTACTTTGGTCTCTTGCTCGGCCGTCTTTTCTGTTTCTTTTTTATCATAACTCTCTGTTTGGAGTTTCTGAAAAACCTCCGTTTGGAGGGTCATGTAGCCCCAACACTTCACCCCACCCCTCTATCTCAACATGAATTGGGACACCCTACCCCGAGACATGAGGGCTAGGGCTGAGTGGTAGTGGCGAGGGGTGAAACAGAATTGGGCCCAAGTCTTGTGCAGTTTATACTGACAGATTTCAATCTTTTTGCTTTATCAGATATTCTTTAAGAAGGTGTTCCACGGCTGTCCTTTAAGAATCAACTGCTCCACGACGTGGGACCACCCCACCACCAAAGGTGCAGCGCTTCACACCTCTGCAGTTCTGCTGGAATTAGAGTACAAATGCTGATCAGCGTTGACAGTCATGCACTGTTTATAATGGTCTCTCTCTCTCTCTTTCTAGAACACCACCTGATCCTGGGGGCTGACGAAGGAATTTTTACGTTAAACCTTAACAGCTCTGAGGCCACAATTGAGCTGGTGAGAGACTCAAACACACAGCTTCAGTTTCACTAAATGCTCCAGTTACGTCTGTTTTTAGGCCTATATAATTTTCTATTCATCTTTATTTATTACCTGATTCTTTAAAGCTGTTTCATTAGTTCCTGACTGATTCTTTAAAGCTGTTTCAGTAGTTCCTGACTGATTCTTTAAAGCTGTTTCAATAGTTCCTGATTGATTCTTTAATGCTATTTCAGTAGTTCCTGATTGATTCTTTAAAGCTGTTTCAATATTTCCTGATTGATTCTTTAAAGCTGTTTCAGTAGTTCCTGATTGATTCTTTAAAACTGTTTCAGTGGTTCCTGACTGATTCTTTAAAGCTCTTGCAGTAGTTCCTGACTGATTCGTTAAAGCTGTTTCAGTAGTTCCTGATTGATTCTTTAAAGTTGTTTCAGTAGTTCCTGACTGATACTTTAAAGCTGTTTCAGTAGTTCCTGACTGATTCTTTAAAGCTGTTTCAGTAGTTCCTGATTGATTCTTTAAAGCTCTTGCAGTAGTTCCTGACTGATTCTTTAAAGCTGTTTCAGTAGTTCCTGCCTGATTCTTTAACGCTGTGTCAGTAGTTCCTGGCTGATTCTTTAAAGCCGTTTAAGTAGTTCCTGATTGATTCTTTAAAACTGTTTCAGTAGTTCCTGATTGATTCTTTAATGCTGTTTCAGCAGTTCCTGCTTGAGTGTTCAACATCTGTTTCAGTAGTTCCTGATTTTTTATTCTTGCAACCCTGTTTCAGGTAGTTCCTGATTGGAGCTTTAAAGCTGTTTCAGTAGTTTCAGACTGATTTTTTAAATTCTGTGTCAGTAGTTCCTGATTGATTCTTTAATGCTGTGTCAGTAGTTCCTGATTGATTCTTTAATGCGGTGTCAGTAGTTCCTGATGATTCCTTTAAAGCTGTTTCAGTAGTTCCTGATTAATTCTTTAAGCTGTTTCCAGTAGTTCCTGATTGAGTCTTCAACACTGTTTCAGAGTTCCTGGTTGATTCTTTAATGCTGTTTCAGTAGTTCCTGACTGATTCTTTAAAGCTGTTTCAGTAGTTCCTGATTAATTCTTTAATGCTGTTTCAGTAGTTTCAGACTGATTTTTAAAATCTGTTTCAGTAGTTCCTGATTGATTCTTTAATGCTGTTTCAGGAGTTCCTGATTGATTCTTTAAAGCTGTTTCAGTAGTTCCTGATTGATTCTTTAAAGCTGTTTCAGTAGTTCCTGACTGATTCTTTAATGCTGTTTCAGTAGTTCTTGGTTGATTCTTTAATGCTGTTTCAGTAGTTCCAGATTGATTGTTTAATCCTGTTTCAGTAGTTCCTGACTGATTCTTTAAAGCTGTTTCAGTAGTTCCTGATTGATTCTTTAAAGCTGTTTCAGTAGTTCCTGATTGATTCTTTAATGCTGTTTCAGTAGTTCCAGACTGATTCTTTAAAGCTGTTTCAGTAGTTCCTGATTGATTCTCTAATGCTGTTTCAGTAGTTCCTGATTGATTCTTTAAGCTGTTTCAGTAGTTCCTGATTGATTCTTTAATGCTGTTTCAGTAGTTCCTGATTGACTCTTGAACACTGTTTCAGTACTTCCTGATTTATTCTTGAACACTGTTTCAGTAGTTCCTGATTGGAGCTTTAAAGCTGTTTCAGTAGTTCCAGATTGATTCTTTAAAGCTGTTTCAGTAGTTCCTGATTGGAGCTTTAAAGCTGTTTCAGTAGTTCCTGATTGATTCTTTAAAGTTGTTTCAGTAGTTCCTGACTGATACTTTAAAGCTGTTTCAGTAGTTCCTGACTGATTCTTTAAAGCTGTTTCAGTAGTTCCTGATTGATTCTTTAAAGCTCTTGCAGTAGTTCCTGACTGATTCTTTAAAGCTGTTTCAGTAGTTCCTGCCTGATTCTTTAACGCTGTGTCAGTAGTTCCTGGCTGATTCTTTAAAGCCGTTTCAGTAGTTCCTGATTGATTCTTTAAAACTGTTTCAGTAGTTTCTGATTGATTCTTTAATGCTGTTTCAGCAGTTCCTGATTGAGTGTTCAACACTGTTTCAGTAGTTCCTGATTTATTCTTCAACCCTGTTTCAGTAGTTCCTGATTGGAGCTTTAAAGCTGTTTCAGTAGTTTTAGACTGATTTTTAAATCTGTTTCAGTAGTTCCTGATTGATTCTTTAATGCTGTGTCAGTAGTTCCTGATTGATTCTTTAATGCTGTGTCAGTAGTTCCTGATTGATTCTTTAAAGCTGTTTCAGTAGTTCCTGATTAATTCTTTAAGCTGTTTCAGTAGTTCCTGATTGAGTCTTCAACACTGTTTCAGGAGTTCCTGATTGATTCTTTAATGCTGTTTCAGTAGTTCCTGACTGATTCTTTAAAGCTGTTTCAGTAGTTCCTGATTAATTCTTTAATGCTGTTTCAGTAGTTCCTGATTGAGTCTTCAACACTGTTTCAGGAGTTCCTGATTGATTCTTTAAAGCTGTTTCAGTAGTTCCTGATTGATTCTTTAAAGCTGTTTCAGTAGTTCCTGACTGATTCTTTAAAGCTGTTTCAGTAGTTCTTGGTTGATTCTTTAATGCTGTTTCAGTAGTTCCAGATTGATTGTTTAATCCTGTTTCAGTAGTTCCTGACTGATTCTTTAAAGCTGTTTCAGTAGTTCCTGATTGATTCTTTAAAGCTGTTTCAGTAGTTCCTGATTGATTCTTTAATGCTGTTTTAGTAGTTCCAGACTGATTCTTTAAAGCTGTTTCAGTAGTTCCTGATTGATTCTTTAATGCTGTTTCAGTAGTTCCTGATTGATTCTTTAAGCTGTTTCAGTAGTTCCTGATTGATTCTTTAATGCTGTTTCAGTAGTTCCTGATTGACTCTTGAACACTGTTTCAGTACTTCCTGATTTATTCTTGAACACTGTTTCAGTAGTTCCTGATTGGAGCTTTAAAGCTGTTTCAGTAGTTCCACATTGATTCTTTAAAGCTGTTTCAGTAGTTCCTGATTGGAGCTGTAAAGCTGTTTCAGTAGTTCCTGATTAATTCTTTAAAGCTGTTTCAGTAGTTCCTGATTAATTCTTTAATGCTGTTTCAGTAGTTCCTGACTGATTCTTTAAAGCTGTCCCAGTAGTTCCTGATTGATTCTTTAAAGCTGTTTCAGTAGTTCCAGATTGATTCTTTAAAGCTGTTTCAGTAGTTCCTGATTGATTCTTTAAAGCTGTTTCAGTAGTTCCTGATTGATTCTTTAAAGCTGTTTCAGTAGTTCCTGATTGATTCTTTAAAGCTGTTTCAGTAGTTCCTGATTAATTCTTTACGCTGTTTCAGTAGTTCCTGATTGATTCTTTAAAGCTGTTTTCAGTTGTTCCTGATTGATTCTTTAATGCTGTTTCCTTTGTTCCTGATTGATTCTTTAAAGCTGTTTCAGTAGTTCCTGATTTATTCTTGAACACTGTTTCAGTACTTCCTGATTTATTCTTGAACACTGTTTCAGTAGTTCCTGTTTGGAGCTTTAAAGCTGTTTCAGTAGTTCCTGATTGACTCTTGAACACTGTTTCAGTACTTCCTGATTTATTCTTGAACACTGTTTCAGTAGTTCCTGATTGATTCTTTAAAGTTGTTTCAGTACTTCCTGATTGGAGCTTTAAAGCTGTTTCAGTAGTTCCTGATTGACTCTTGAACACTGTTTCAGTACTTCCTGATTTATTCTTGAACACTGTTTCAGTAGTTCCTGATTAATTCTTTAAAGCTGTTTCAGTAGTTCCTGATTAATTCTTTAATGCTGTTTCAGTAGTTCCTGACTGATTCTTTAAAGCTGTCCCAGTAGTTCCTGATTGATTGTTTAAAGCTGTTTCAGTAGTTCCTGATTGACTCTTGAACACTGTTTCAGTACTTCCTGATTTATTCTTGAACACTGTTTCAGTAGTTCCTGATTGATTCTTTAAAGTTGTTTCAGTAGTTCCTGTTTGGAGCTTTAAAGCTGTTTCAGTAGTTCCTGATTGACTCTTGAACACTGTTTCAGTACTTCCTGATTTATTCTTGAACACTGTTTCAGTAGTTCCTGATTAATTCTTTAAAGCTGTTTCAGTAGTTCCTGATTAATTCTTTAATGCTGTTTCAGTAGTTCCTGACTGATTCTTTAAAGCTGTCCCAGTAGTTCCTGATTGATTGTTTAAAGCTGTTTCAGTAGTTCCTGATTGATTCTTCAAAAAGCTGTTTCAGTAGTTCCTGATTGATTCTTTAAAGCTGTTTCAGTAGTTCCAGATTGATTCTTTAAAGCTGTTTCAGTAGTTCCTGATTGATTCTTTACGCTGTTTCAGTAGTTCCTGATTGATTCTTTAAAGCTGTTTCAGTAGTTCCTGATTTATTCTTTAAAGCTGTTTCAGTAGTTCCTGATTGATTCTTTACGCTGTTTCAGTAGTTCCTGATTGATTCTTTAAAGCTGTTTTCAGTTGTTCCTGATTGATTCTTTAAAGCTGTCCCAGTAGTTCCTGGTTGATTCTTAAAAGCTGTTTCAGTAGTTCCTGATTTATTCTTGAACACTGTTTCAGTACTTCCTGATTTATTCTTGAACACTGTTTCAGTAGTTCCTGTTTGGAGCTTTAAAGCTGTTTCAGTAGTTCCTGATTGACTCTTGAACACTGTTTCAGTACTTCCTGATTTATTCTTGAACACTGTTTCAGTAGTTCCTGATTGGAGCTTTAAAGCTGTTTCAGTAGTTCCAGATTGATTCTTTAAAGCTGTTTCAGTAGTTCCTGATTGATTCTTTAAAGCTGTTTCAGTAGTTCCAGATTGATTCTTTAAAGCTGTTTCAGTAGTTCCTGACTGATTCTTTAATGCTGTTTCAGTATTTCCTGACTGATTCTTTAAAGCTGCTTCAGTGGTTCCTGATTGATTCTTTAAAGCTGTTTCAGTAGTTCCTGATTTATTCTTGAACACCTTTTCAGTACTTCCTGATTCATTCTTGAACACTGTTTCAGTATTTCCTGATTGGAGCTTTAAAGCTGTTTCAGTATTTCCTGATTGATTCTTTAAAGCTGTTTCAGTAGTTCCTGATTGATTCTTTAAAGTTGTTTCAGTACTTCCTGATTAATTCTTTAAAGCTGTTCAGTAGTTCCTGATTAATTCTTTAATGCTGTTTCAGTAGTTCCTGACTGATTCTTTAAAGCTGTCCCAGTAGTTCCTGATTGATTCTTTAAAGCTGTTTCAGTAGTTCCTGATTGATTCTTTAAAGCTGTTTCAGTAGTTCCAGATTGATTCTTTAAAGCTGTTTCAGTTGTTCCTGATTGATTCTTTACACTGTTTCAGTAGTTCCTGATTGATTCTTTAAAGCTGTTTTCAGTTGTTCCTGATTGATTCTTTAATGCTGTTTCCTTTGTTCCTGATTGATTCTTTAAAGCTGTTTCAGTAGTTCCTGATTTATTCTTGAACACTGTTTCAGTACTTCCTGATTTATTCTTGAACACTGTTTCAGTAGTTCCTGTTTGGAGCTTTAAAGCTGTTTCAGTATTTCCTGATTGATTCTTTAAAACTGCTTCAGTAGTTCCTGATTGATTCTTTAAAGCTGTTTCAGTAGTTCCTGATTGATTCTTTAAAGCTGTTTCAGTAGTTCCTGATTGATTCTTTAAATCTTTTTCAGTAGTTCCTGATCGGAGCTTAAAAGCTGCTTATCTACTTACTACTTAAGTTTTACAACAGTTTAAGTAGTTTCTGATTATAATGCCCTAATCAGTAGTTTTATGGAATGTTTGATATGGAATTGCTGAACCTCTGTTCTCTTTTTTTTTGCCCTCCAGCTTTTTCCAGGGAAGTGCACATGGGTGTACACAATAAGTGGGGTCTTAATGTCTATATCAGGTAAGAAGTGTCTGTAATTCATTTTGTTTATTAATGCTAATTGCCATTATGCATTAGACTACAATGAGAATGTTCTTTAAGAGGCAGGTTGAATCAGACTTTAAAGATCAATCAACATCAAAACTCATCCAGACAGCGTCCAGAAAGACACAATGTTTATGAACGCAGTCAGAGATAAACAAACACAAACCCTACAAACGTGATCAGAGTGTAAACTTTTTCAAAAATTCTAATTAAACGGCTAAGATGTAAACAGGGTGATTCCGAGCGGTTTGGTGTGAAATGGTTCAGATGCCTTTACAGTGGTGGTGACCGGAGCCAGGGGTCACCTGGTATATAGATATAGACATTTTATTTACTATCCAGAACCACCAGAGAACCTACACGAGTCTTTTGAGTTGATATGGAATGTTGATGATGGAAAAATGGTGGAAAATCTGGAATAATCCGTCTTTGGGGACTATTTTGCATAACAGCGCCCTGCATGTTACATATCCCTCCACCATGAATGGATTAAATTAAGTTGGCCAGGCCAAACCTTTGTAACAAAACTATCATAAATGGTGTCAGGCAGTGAATTTCCATTTTGATGTAGTAACTTTCTGTGAGGAGCTTTTAGAGGTGGACGTCTGGTTCCTATCAACACCACTGTGAACAGTTCTGACTCTGTAAGTTTCTCTAGAACAGAGAGTTTCACTCCAAACCACATCTTAACCATTTAATTATGCAGAAATTTGGAAATATCAGTGGAGTTTCCCTTCATATGTCCCTTAAATAAATTTAAAATGGTAATTTTTTGTAATTTTTTTTGCATAGAATAAAAGCATAAACAAAATATATATTTTTTCTTCTCAATAAATAGACAAATGCTCACATTTATCATGATTTATGTATATTTATGCATTTAAATTTGGAATGTTCATCAATTTAAACATTGAATCAACTGTATTTGCATCGATTTGCCTGGTGATGTTTATGCTCTCTTCTCTCAGCTGAACTGTTCACAGACAGCGTGTTTCTATTTGCAGCAGAGATGCGTAGGTTGCTCCTATAAAAATTACTAATCTTGCTCAGACACTTTCAAAATTATTAAGCAAAAACCAGACTGTGGTTGTGCCCTGAACACCGCCCCCCTCCACCCCCTGAACACAGACACATTCAACACTGCATCACATTTTTTAGTGTACAGTCATAGACATACAATGCAAAGACCTCACAAAGACAGAAATACAATCCGTGTGTGTATGTGTGTCTATCCTCACTGTGGAGTCCAGTGTCCTCGTTCACACACCCCTCCAACTCGGCCCTTGTGTGTTTCTCAGGAAAGTCCTCTCAGCTACACTCACACTCGCTAAAGGAACTGTATGAACAGGCCCGGAAAGAGCACCGCGTGGTCGCCCTGCCAACACACAGACTGCTGCCCAGGTAACTGACCCCATCTGTCTCACTTATTAGGCCACTAATGATCAACTGTGCAATTTATGATATCTAATGATATCTAATGATATCTTTATATATATATATATATATATATATCAATCAAGTTTTACTCGAGTAGCGGAGCCTCTTTCAGTTCTTTTATATCAGGGGTTCATAAACTTTTGCAACTTGCGGGCCAAAGGCTTCCATGGAAAACAAAATTTAAATCAGATAATTTTTTCTGTCTCGCCTAATATGACAGCTGACTATGGCTACATTCACATTACCAGGCTGAAGTGGCACAAATCCGATTTTATTTTGCCCCAATGTGAACAGATCTGATTTTTTTCACAGTAGTGTGGACACACAAATCTGATTTTTTCAAACCAGACCTGAGCCGCTTTGGCTACGTTCACATTACAAGCCTCATTGTTCAAATCCGTTTTTATGCTCAGATACGATCTCTGGTTCACACTCGTCTAGGTTTGGTCGAATTCAGACTTACAGCCCAAATCTGATTTTTGGTGTATCCAGATTGTATCCAGATTGATTTTTGATAGTCTGGACAGAAAAAAATAAGCACATTAAATCCGATTTCTGCTAATCGGATCCAAACCACATTTGGAGGTTGTTTGAAATGTGATTCTAGTCAGATTTTTACAGAAGCATCTCAGTCTGGACACCCTGGACACTGAAATCGGATTTCAACGTTTCTTTTGCGTCACTTGCAAATGATGATGTTGAATCTGAAGTGACAGAAGTGCTGGGATTCAAGAAGAGCTCCAGCAATTCAGAGAATTCTGAAGAGTTTGAAGGACGAGATGATGCTCCTTCATCTCTCCTGCATCTGCATTTGAAATCCATGTCACCAGCGTAGCTAGGTAGTTACTGATGCAATGTCGTTACCATGGCAACCCACACAGAGAGGCTGGTGATGTCTGGACACCCAAATCTACAGATCATATGAACATTATGGAGCTTTTTAAATGAAACAGTAGAAGCCGTATCGCCCCCTACGCTTCCTGTAGTGTACTACAGTCTGTCAGAGTGACTGTGTGGATCATATGAACATTATAGAGCTTTTTAAATTAAACAGTATAAGCCATATCGCCCCCTCACTTCCTGTAGAGTACTACAGTCTGTCAGAGTAACTGTGTGGGTCATATGAACATTATAGAGCTTTTTAACTGAAACAGTAGAAGCTATATCGCCCCCTACGCTTCCTGTAGTGTATTACAGTCTGTCAGAGTGACTGTGTGGATCATATGAACATTATAGAGCTTTTTAAATGAAACAGTAGAAGCTATATCGCCCCCTACACTTCCTGTAGTGTACTACAGTCTGTCAGAGTGACTGTGTGGATCATATGAACATTATAGAGCTTTTTAAATGAAACAGTAGAAGCTATATCGCCCCCTACGCTTCCTGTAGTGTACTACAGTCTGTCAGAGTGACTGTGTGGATCATATGAACATTATAGAGCTTTTTAAATGAAACAGTAGAAGCCATATCGCCCCCTACACTTCCTGTAGAGTACTACAGTCTGTCAGAGCGACTGTGTGGATCATATGAACATTATAGAGCTTTTTAAATGAAACAGTAGAAGCTATATCGCCTCCTATGCTTCCTGTAGTGTACTACAGTCTGTCAGAGTGACTGTGTGGATCATATGAACATTATAGAGCTTTTTAAATGAAAGAGTAGAAGCCATATCGCCCCCTACACTTCCTGTAGAGTACTACAGTCTGTCAGAGTAACTGTGTGGATCATATGAACATTATAGAGCTTTTTAACTGAAACAGTAGAAACCATATCGCCCCCTACACTTCCTGTAGAGTACTACAGTCTGTCAGAGTAACTGTGTGGATCATATGAACATTATAGAGCTTTTAACTGAAACAGTAGAAGCTATATTGCCCCCTACGCTTCCTGTAGTGTATTACAGTCTGTCAGAGCGACTGTGTGGATCATATGAACATTATAGAGCTTTTTAAATGAAACAGTAGAAGCTATATCGCCCCCTACACTTCCTGTAGTGTACTACAGTCTGTCAGAGTGACTGTGTGGATCATATGAACATTATAGAGTTTTTTAAATGAAACAGTAGAAGCCATATCGCCCCCTACACTTCCTGTAGAGTACTACAGTCTGTCAGAGTAACTGTGTGAATCATATGAACATTATAGAGCTTTTTAAATGAAACAGTAGAACAATAGTTGTCTTGGTTGACTAAATGTTCACATACAGTAACAGAAAGCCTTTCAGGTTTTTTTGAAAGAGCTTACTGACTTACTCAGTGTTACCCCAATGCAACATGTAGTGCAGCATGCAAACAGAGAAACCACACACCTCTCCGGTGCTGTCAATGGAACTTCAGCACTACTTACTGTGAGGTGACCTACATAGAGCCCTACTACATCTTGCAAGTGCAAACTACCACACACACAAACATTCACATATACCCACATGTTTGGTCAAACATGCACACACGTAAACAGTAATACACACCTACACATGCATTGCTTGCATGCGTGCGCATGCAGACACACACACACACACACACACACACACACACACACACACACACACACACACACACAAGCATACAAACTCAGCTGAGTCGTTTAATTCGCCTCATTGTCTCTTCTGAACAGGAAATTTGCAATCAGCACCAAGATTCCTGAAACAAAAGGATGCCGAGCCTGCTCTGTCGGTAAGACCAACAGAAACCGCCTCGATTTTCCAAACAGAATCAAACAAAAATGAATCTAAATGGCTTAAACTCAAACTAGGCTGGGTGGCATTTATGATGCATGGTGAAATATGTACGTATGTATGTAGTTGAATATTGCAAAAAAAAAATTTCTTTTTTTTCAGCTGTTGACATTATTTGAAAAAGACTGTTGTTCTTTACATTGTGTGCAAATTTCACAATGAATGGAGAAAAAGAAATGCCCCAAAATGACTCGGAAAAACATCTGGTTCCATTGACATACATTAAAACTAAAGGATGTTTTTTCCTTCTCCTGTAAAGTTACAATTTGACAGATTTAGCTTTTGTTTTGAGAACAGCAATATGTATGTATATACATATCAAACCTGATGAGCTTCATTATTAATGTTTCAAATGCTCCTCACAATGTAACCATCGTATTCGGAAAATACAAAATGCTCTGTTTTCTTTTGCCACACCTTTGTTGGCTGTAATTTGTAGCTTAGTAATACACTGAAATATATTTTCAGCACTGAAATCAAAACTACAGATCCCACATAGCATCATGAACACAACACAGAATGACTAAATCTGCCAAATCAAACGTCAAATGAAAAACAATGAATTCAAAAAACCACAAAGACCAGAACCGTGTGGAATAAAAGGAAGCCAGCTGTGCTCCCGCTGACTGGTCCCACCAGTTTTCATTCATTGCTGATTATACTTTAGTGTTGTTTTTTTTTTTCTTTATTGAGGAACTTCCTGCTCTTTTGCATTCTGAAGAGCCTGTTCCTCCTTTTACTCTTACAATACGGTTCTTCATCAGAGCTCTTAGAGGAACTGAGAAGTTTTGAAGTGCAAAAGGGTCCTTGCAGAGCCTTTAACGGTGACGACTCAACCGCAGATCCTCAGACATTAAGGCGACAGTTTGGCAAAACAGTCGCACATTTCCCCCCAAGGTACAAACACTGGGTCGACCAGCTGTGTGAAGTCCGCTTCTTCAGTTCTACACCGAAGCTACGAGGCAGTGGAGGCCTGTCAAAAAGCATCACACGCTGTTCATTGTCTCTAATAGACTTGATTATGTGGTTTCTGACACTGTGTGACTCACTGTTGTCTATAAACATGGACAGAAGTGCATTTAGCAATGCAGAGTACTACAGTTATTCATCGTAACCCCTTCTCTTTCCTCAGCCCACAATTCTCAGCGCGGCTGTGTGTTCCTGTGCTGCGCGCTGGACGCCAGCGTGGTTCTTCTGCAGTGGTACGAGCCCATGCACAAGTTCATGCTCATAAAGGTCAGTGGATTTTAACCTTTCAGCCTGACTTCTGTGCACGTCTACAGTATTGCTACAGTATGTACCACATCGCATTAGGACCAATGAAATATCTTAGTTAGTGTAAACATCTGAAATGTAGTCAATATGTCTAGTACGTCTAATTATGAGACTGTCATAAGAATATTGTAAGATTATTAACTTATTTCTAGACATCTTTTACTTGTTTTTAAGTAATTTTATCTAGTGAAAGTCTTTTGTTCCTGTGGCAGATCGTTTAACTTGTTTTAAGCATTATTTCTTGAATGGAGCAAAATTATCTTCGCTATGTCACAAAACAAGTAAACTAATCTGCCAATGGAATAAGACACTTTCATAAGATAAAATGACTTAAAAGAAGTAAAAATGCACAGAAACAGGTGGAATAATCATAAAATATTGTTAAGGCTGTCTCATTATGTAAAATATTAGATTTATTGATTACATTTAAGAAGTTTTCACTTGTTAAGATGTTATAATGTGCTTCAGATTTCTTTAGGAAATGATTCAGAGCATCATGACGCTTCAGATTCAATCATTGGTTCAACTCTTTTGCTTAGATTTAAAATTCTTTTTAAAATGTACTGAATATTGAAAAATGAGCGGATTAACTTTTTTACCCTGCGCGCAACAGGTACTACCATCAGCACCATCAGACTACTAGTACACAGTACTATCTGGTACATGTCTGACAGTATCTGTTGCTCACCACATAGTATCGTGTGCACACCTGATAGTACTGGGTGCTCACCACATAGTATCTGGTGCTCTCCCGATCATATCAAAATTGGGTACTCACCACATAGTATTGGTTGCACACCTGATAGTATCAGGTGCTCACCACATAGTATCGGGTGCACACCTCATAGTACTGTGTGCTCACCATATAATATCAGGTGCTTGCCACTTAGTATCTAGTGCTCACCTGATAGTACTGGGTGCTCACCACATAGTATCAGGTGTTCACCACATTGTGGTCACAGCACACAGACAGCTGACTCATGAATCACTGAATCACTGGCCTGATTCACTGAACTGAGCAGTTCTAAAGAGTCAGTTTGGTGAACTTAATCAAATCTTCCCAGCACTAACATACAGAATCATTTGTCAGTACTTGCCAGTGGGTCCTAATTATTACAGTTGCATAAATACTAAAGTAGGTTAAGGTTTTTGACCGTCAGTTACACCAGAAACCACTGCATCGCTGATATAGCGAATATTATGATATGATAAAAAAATTCATACTGTGGAACCAACACCTGCTGTTATGATATTTAGAGGCAATTTCTAAGAGTGTGCTTGTCTTTATTTATATATAAACAGAGACATTCTGACCACCTCAGGAACCTTTGGTCGCTCTGTGCTAAATGTCACACGTCCTACACACCCACCCACGGTCACATGGGCCGTCACTCCTGATCTTTCAGCTAATGAGCCACATGTATCCCACTAATATTATGTGGGTGATTACAAGCTGACCACAGATCGAAGCTCCTAATAGTTTCACAGCTCCGAACAGTGACAGACAAAAGTTTTTGCACCCCTCCTGGGTCCAATGACATGCTATTGTTGATTTTCTGGGTGTGAATAAGTGAACGCACCCTCTACGGAGAACACACTGCACATTTTAATACACAGTTACTGTTTATTTCCAGAATTTAACATACTGGGAAAATGAAACATAAAACCTGGTCTGAGCAAAATGTCTCATACAACAAATACATAGAGACTGTGCACTAAAATATTAAGAAAATACCATATTTAGTCATGGGCCGGAGGTTAGGGAATTGGCCCTGTAACCGGAAGGTTGTTGGTTCGATCCCCAGTGCCGACAGCACATGACTGAGGTGTCCTTGAGCAAGACACCTAACCCCCAATTGTTCCCAGGGCGCAGTGGATTGGGCTGCCCACCGCTCCAGGCAAGTGTGCTCACTGCCCCCTAGTGTGTGTGTGTGTGTATTCACTAGTGTGTATTAGTAAAGTAGGTTTTTTCCTTCTCCTGTAAAGTTACCATTTTGGAGATACGAGGTTTTGTTCCAATAGCGTCTCCCACACACACACACACACACACACACACACATTTTCTAAACCGCTTCTCCCTCAGGGCGGCGGGAGAGCGTCTCCCAAAAATGTAATGTTTTAAGGGATGTTTGGCTCTCTTTTTCTTCTCGTATTAAACCTGGAAAGCTGTTTATGAACTGAGCACTTGGTGATGCAGAAAACTCATTAGCACTTTCTTGTTCTGAGATGATTTGTGGTGGCTAGTCGGAAAACCTCTGAAGCTTTGATGTTAAAAGTAGCAGCACATTTGCCCTTTTTTGTCTGTTTTACCCTCCGTCACCTTCTGTGTCTCACCGCACACACAAACCCCAACGCACACTTATCTGTTAATTTTAACCCGTCCACCCCCGTATGACCTCTTGCTACTTCAGCACGCTCAGAAGTTCGAGCAGTTCCTTATTTGCTGCTGGTTAGAACCAAAAATGCTTTTTGCCAGTCTTTCCTCTTTCAAATGGGCTCCCAGTTCACTTCTTTAGTTCTGCACTGGAGCTACGAGCCTAAGGTAGCTGACAAGTAAGGGAAGTTAATAGCCCACCAGTTAGCCACTACCTCCTTTCTACAATCACTGTCCACTTTATCAGCTCCACTGACCATGTAGCTTCACTGTGTAGTTCTACATTTACAGACTGTAATCCATCTGTTTCCCTGCACCCTGTTCTTCAGTGGTCAGGACCCCCACACAGCAGGTGTTATTTAAAATGCTTAGCCATTCATGAGCTCAAGTGTGTCAGAGGCGTGATGACCTCTGTACTTTGTGTCCAGTGGGGGTCCTGGGGCCTCATTGAGCAGAAGGAAAGAAAAAACCCTGGACAGGCCACCAGACAGACACACACCCAGGGGTCAGTTAGTATCTGCAACTGGCCTAACTGCATGTCTTTGGACTGTGGGAGGAAACCCACACAGACAACATGCAAGCTCCACACAGTGAGGACCCCTGGGTGCCCGGCCGGGGAATCGAACCCAGGCCCCTCTTGCTGTGAGGCGACAGCTTAATTTACAACTTAACTATCCCTGAATAAACCTTGGTGGGATTCACTCCTATGAGCATAAACGTTGTCTAAGGAACCAGGTTGGCATGCTGAACCCCAGCCTGACCCCTTCTCTTTCATTCTGACCTACAGCACTTTGACTTCCCGCTGCCCACTCCTCTGCGACTGTTCGAGATGGTGGTGGTGCCGGAGCAGGAGTATCCGCTGGTGTGCATTGCGGTCAGCAGGGGCCCAAGCGCCTCACAGCCTGTTCACATGGAGAACATCAACCTCAACTCCAACACCTCCTGGTTCACCAGCACTGGCCTCGGTGAGTAATTACAGCAAAACTGCTGCAACAGTAATGTGAAAGTAATAATAATAATAATAATAATAATAATAATAACAATAATAATAATAAAACTCATCATAATACCAATACTAATCATCAAATAGCTACTGGAAGCATTATCATTAGCACTTACTATTGTAATGAACTTCATGAGCACACTCAAAAGATGGTTCTTCAAGGGTTCTTTACTAAAGCTGATGGTTCTTTATAGACCCATTTGCGTGCTTAAATGGTTCTTTGCATGGCAAAATTGTGATTATGTTGTATATGGTTCTATGGTGTATATGGTTCTATATAGACCCAAAAAGGGTTCTGACTCAAGCTTAGTGTAAAGTGTTCTTCTGTAACAACGTCTTCTATATAGAACCATATACAGCACTTATCTCCACCAGTATAAAGAACCATTTTACCAGGCAAAACAGTTTAATCATGCTCAATGGTTCTATATAGAATGCATAGCTCTAAAGAGAACCATTGCCTTTACTGTGCACCATTTAAAAGTGTGGAATGAATATTTTCAATAATACAAAGTAATTTGGCCGCAGATGAACATATAAAATGATTCTAATATTCTTGCCCTGAGTGACTTTACAGATTTCATATAATTAATAGGGGGATGTTAAAAATAATGAAATAAATATGAAATGTTGGATGTGTCCAGAAGGGTAAACAGAGCTATAGATGATTCTGAGATGACCGAGAAAGAGTTATAATAAAGTCAGCATCCAGAATGAAGTTGGGATCGAATTAATACCCAAAATGAAGAAATAGCTTCAGATATGTGTTTTTCTATCGGGCCTAGTTTCCTGGACTGGATTTTCCTGGATTAAGCCGGGTCCAGACTAGTATTTGGCTTTCAGTGTTCAGTTGTGTGTAGTCCAGGACAGGCTCAAGCCCCGTCCAGTAACCTGGCCCTTGTCATCCAGTCTGTACAGTGTCTTATTAGCGTTTCTGGAAATCGTGAAATGAATTGTGATTTTATTTGTGTTTTGTGTGTTTCAGAGGCCCAAAGTGCGGACAGAGTTCAGCTGAATCAGCTGGACAACAACACACTCCTTGTTCTCATTGAGAGTAAGTGGACATATTTCTGTTAAGGCAAAAACAAGAATAAAGTATAGGCCACTTTATTAGAAACACCTACTTTCTACTTATACTAACTGGCCACTTTATTAGAAATACCTATCTTGTGCTTCCACTAACTGGCCACTTTATCAGAAACACCCACCTTCTACTTCCACTAACTGGCCACTTTATTAGAAACACCTACCTTGCATATCAACTCACTGGCCATTTCAATAGAAACACCCACCTTGTGCTTCCACTAACTGGCCACTTTATAAGAAACACCTACCTTGTACTTCCACTAAACAGGTGTACAATTAAAGACTATCTTCTATACAGTTTTACAATTACAGTCAGTATTACAATTACATCCAGCCAAGAGCAGCTCTGTGGTCAGGAGCTCTGTGGCTTAAGTCAACACAAGATTGAGCTCTAAGGGAGGGGTTTCTGATAAAGTGGCCAGGGAGGGTCATTTTAATAGCTGTTGACATGCTGGAGGCTTTGACCTTACCCAGTGAAGTCTCCTGACTGTGTGGGTGTGTTAACAGATACAGCACACTTGGTGAACCTGGAGGGGGCAGTAAAGAGTCACAGGAAAGTGCATACGGAGATCAGCTTCACTCTAGAAGTGGACGCAGTAGGTAAGAGATGGCGGCACAAGCCTGGGGTTTTTGTAATTTTTCTATAATTTGGTTTTCTATTACGTTATTACAATAATTATATTACATATTAGGCTAAAGCAGCTGTTTGAGTGGCTGAGCACTGTACATTATTTACGATGTACACCTGTGCCACACGAAAGATGGACAGAAATGTCCTGTGGGCTGTTCAGGCAAGGTTGGGGCACTTCAGCACAGGGATTATTATCCATGAGTGTTGCTTTGATGGTCTGTTACTCTTTGAGTTCACACATTACTTTTACATGCACTGAGTTATTGAGAGTATTTCACTTTTAGAAATGTCCACTTTGTTGCACTGGTCACATCCACAACACAGACTGTACAGTGTGCTGCATGTACAAAGGCCGTGTACAGATCATATATAATAAAAATGCATATGTCTGAAATGTCGGGTGCATAATTAGAAACGTTTGAATAACCTGAGCGCTCTACTTAAAGGGGATTCAATTTTTGATATCAATATCATTACATTTGATTACTAACACTATGTGGTGAGCACCCAATGCTATCAGATGAGCACCAGATATTGTCAGTTGAGCATCAAATATTATCAGGTGTGCACCCAATACTACGTGGTGAGGACCAGATACAATCAGGTGTGCACCCATTACTATGTGGTGAGCACCAGATACCATTAAGTGTGCACTTGATACTATCAGGTGTGCACCCAATACAATATGGTGAGCACCAGATACTATCAGGAGAGCACCCATCTGCACCCTATCAGATGAGCACCAGATATTGTCAGGTGAGCATCAAATATTATCAGGTGTGCACCTGATACTATGTGGTAAGCACCAGATACTATCTGGTGCACACCGATACTATGTGGCGAGCACCCGATGCTATATGGCGAGCACCCGTTACTATCTGGTGTGCACCCGATACTATGTGTTGCACACTAGATACTATCAGTAGAGCACCCATCTGCACCCTATCAGATAAGCCCCAGATATTGTCAGGTGAGCATCAAATATTATCAGGTGTGCACCTGATACTATGTGGTGAGCACCAGATACTATCTGGTGTGCACCCGATGCTATGTGGTGAGCACTCAATAATATGAGGTGTGCACCTGATAACTCTCCAAACTCAGTTTTACTGTTGCATTTAATAAATCTCTCACTCTCTCTTTGTCTGTCTTTCTGTCTCTTTCTCTCTCTCTCTCTCTGTCTGTCTTTCTGTCTCACACTCACTGTTTAGTCTATTTTGAGGAAACACTGTTGGCAATATGGAAACATGGCTGGCAGAGGAGAGGAGAAGTTTTATCAGAAATTCTGCAGGAGATCACGGACCACAGGAAAACATTCCGCCTCATTGGCTCAGACAGGTACACACACACACACACACACACACACAAACATTTAAAACATTCAAATCAGGTCAACGTTATTTATAAAACAGTTAAATACATTGACTTTCACCACAGCAAAGTCCTGTATACCATTAAAGGGCCACTACCCTACATTACTTTTTTATTTTAATGTTCCCCTCGGAGCTTCACTTGACATCGTTTTCCAACCTCTCTTTATCGCTTACAAAATAAACAGGCAGTCCTTTTTACTGTGCCTTTAAGACTATTCTGTGCTAATGAGCTGTTCTGATTGGCTGTGCTGTACTGCACTTCATTTAAATAAGCAGTCCAGCTTAAACACTCATATATTTAGTGCAAATGGGCAGGGCTTTTATTTACCATGGAAATCATTGTCATTTATCAAAACTAGGCCTCAGGGCGCAGCCTATCAGAGTAAAGTGGGCGGAGAGTGGGTGGGGCATATGCTATGGACATACCCACACTTAAAAGACTGGACTGCTACTTTTAAAGAGCTTATACGTTGTAGGGGTTGTGAATTTTTGGCTAGAAAAGATGTGTACCCTCACCTCCTCTGTTCTGTCCTGACAGGATGGTGGTCCTGGAGACGCGTCAGTGTGAAGACCAGTCTGGAATGTGTAATCTGTACATCCTGGAGATTGCGGAGAACTTCGTACTCATGCCCTGAGTACACCCCGCCCGCCCCATTTTCTCATCTCGCCCAAGCAGCCTTTTATCTATAAATCAAGATGTGGACACTGACATCAGAAAGTTGACCGCTGTGCGTGCACCGAAAACACCGGACATTTCTGACGCCTCCACTGACACACACACCTCTGCATGTGTGTTTGTGTGTGCACGCTCTTCTTCCATTTCACTTCTGCTCGGACTTTGCAAGTCTGTGCATCTACAGTATTGAGATATTCCTATCCGTGCGCTCGAGCCAAAGCCATCACTGGCTGGAGAAGAGAACATTCCAGATCTTCAGGGACCAGGTCATCAAAACGTTCCCGTCTTGTTGGTGCTAATTAGACGTTAGCATAACCTTACCATTGGAAATAGGCCTAGGGATTGTTTAAGAAGAGTTTTGCGGAAAATGCACACTTTTCCCGTCCCTCCAAATGCAGTCGATCAGCCAAGTATGTCTGGTTTTCAATGTTTGGTTCTTTAGCTGTGGAGCTAGCGTAACTAACAAGTATTAAAAGTTAATTCTAGCCCAAGTACAAAAGAAAATCAAGAGCTCCCCGACCAGACAAACAGAACTTAGAACAGTAGTGACCAACCCCGGTCCTGGAGATCCACCTTCCTGTGAACTCTAGTTCCAACCACACCTGCACCAGCTAGTTACCTTCTTCAGAAGTTCTTGAGTGGTTGGATTCATCACTGCAGAAATCCGATCAATCATAACTGGATTTCTGCAGTTATCTGATTATTCAAACGGTCATGAAAACAGCACACTCTGATTTCTTAAACCAGCATAAGGTCTAGAAATCTGATAAAGAGGCTGGATTTTAGCTTAGTAAAATGATTTCTAAGTGCGTGTGGACTCTTTCTGATTTCTTTCGTTTCCCTCAGGCTGCGCATGTGTGAAAAAAGACCGCCGTACCGGAAATAAGCGAGCAGCGGTGCCGCGAGACGCAGCAAAACACTGATGGAGTGACAGTGAAACCGACTGCATGCTTGACGAAATGAAGGATTTTTATATTCTTCATCTTCTAGATGATGTATGTTCATATTTTTAGTAAAGTGGTATGATGTTTAAAAAAAGCCACTGCATGAAGATCGGGTTTTACATTGTGTTCACATCACGTCGTCTTCTGTGAGTTTACTGGCTGGATGCACAGCAGAAATCCAATTACTGTCTGACTGTCTGTAGACCTGGAGTTTCCCCATTATCTGATTACTCAAGTGCATGCTAATGCGTTGATCAGACTACTGTCAATGATTTTCTGCTGTTATCAGATTATTAAGTGCATGTAAATGCACTCAGCGTTGAGGGAGGGGTTGGCAGCATGTTAGATGTAGGTTGGTGCAGGAAAGCAGATCTCCAAGAAGTAGGGTTGGTCCTGGAGGGCCAGTGCCCAGCACAGTTTGGTAGTTCCTCTACTCAAACACTCCCATCTAACCTTGCAATTAACAGGTCACTGTATTTAGGGGTGTTTGAGCAGGTAAATCTACAAAATGTGGCCCTCCTTGACCAGAATTGTGGACACCTGACCAAAAATGTTCTAATTCTAGGTCATTTGGTTTTGTGTGCTCTTTTCTGTCCTGCAAACTTTAGAATGTTGGTGTTCATTGCAGAATGCTTGATTGCTGCACTCTGGCCTTAAAGAATCCCACTTCTGACACCAGACCTGAGACCACTTCCGTCTTGGCTAAATGACCAATTTGTGGTAATGGGGAAAAAGTGTGCACACACCGTCCAGAGGAGCAGAACTGTTGCTCCAGCTGAAAGCATCTCTGCACCCACCATGAAGGAACTTAATGGTTGGTTATGATGGCGACCATGCCTTTCCACATTGAATGCTGCTCAGGAATCCCACACAATGTCTGAATCTGTAGAAATGAGTCCATCCTGTGCTGAAGAATCTCTGTGCCCCTGTGACGGGAAACATGAAAACACCGGCCTGCTTTTCTGAGTCAAATTAAGGCGTTAACTTAAGTTTAATCAAGGGAGCCATCAGTGAGTTCTGGCTGCAAATTTCCTGAGATAAAACTCTAGGCCGATGTTGTGTTATAATGATAATAAACTTGTGTTGTACATTCTCTTTACAGTCCTCAGTTTTTTCAGAACCTTTGAGAGTACAAATTGGTGGTGTACACACGCATCTGCTGCGTATCTGAGCTGTATAAGTCTACACTATTAAAAATGATAGTTCTTCAAAATTTCTTTAGTAAAGAAAATGGTTCTATACAGAACCATGAACATTCAAAGAACCTTTTGCATAATTAAAGGGTTCTTTGCATCATGAAAGTGTTCTTCAGACTGATGGAGGATGTGCTGTAGATGCTTCTATTTAGAAACTTTTTGAAAAGGTTTCTTGTATTGTTACACTTTAAAAATAGATGTTTTTTCAAGGGTTATTTAGTGAAGAAAATGGTTCTATATAGAATCATAAATACTAAAAAACCCTTTGCATGATTAAAGACTTCTTTGTATAATGAAAGGGTTCTTACGAATGTGCTACAGTTGGTTCTATATAGTACCAAAAAGGGTTCTTCTATTATTAGGATGTCAAGCTTATAGCAATGGTAGAACCCATTTGCCAGTTATATAGGGCTCTTTTTCTAAAAGGTGCTACATAGAACCATCTATATCACATTCTCTATCAATCTGAAGAACACTTTCACAATGCAAAGCATCCTATAATCATGCAAAGGGTTATTTGAGTGTTTGTGGTTCTACATGGAACAATGGTAATAATACATTTACGCTGCTATAAAGAACCTTTTACTAAAGGTTCTTTATGGAACCATCTACAGCACATTCTCCATCAGTCTGCAAAAAACCCTTGAATCATGAAAAGGGTTCTTTGAATGTTCATGGTTCTTTTTGGAACTACTTTCTTGAAGAATTCTTGAAGAGCCATCATTTCAAGCATGTAACTCAAGGTTTCTTAATCCTATTATCCTTAAATTTACAACATCATTCATTTATACTTGGGGCCAGTTTGAACTTCTGGGAAATATCAAAGTTCTAGTGGGAATTCTGTTTTCCCTCCACCATATGGTCTGAACTAATATATATAGGCTATATATATTTTATTTATAATCTTTTGAAGATTATAAAATTGTATGTTTAGTGAGCTCAATATCATCTAAAACCCTAAATCAAAACAGTGTTGACCTCATATATTATGAGCTAAAACAGACTAAGGACAAACTGACCCTAAAGAACACCATAAGAAATGTGACCAGGACACTGAAACCATCATTATGTTCATTTTACAATCAGCCAGTCGTCCCCATCAAATCAGGAAAGTCATAAAATATGAACCAAAAAAAAAAAGATAATTTATTTAGAGACGCTGAACACTGAATGGGGTCAAATTGAAGGGAACCCTGATTGAATGTCTTAAAATAGTGTACATGTACATAATGCTATTAAAACTATAAGGTATAAATCAAATCGAAACCTTGCATTTATTTAAAAAAAAGACAAGCAGGCAAAATCCCTCTGCTAGGTCATACTGTGATGTCATAGTTGCACTGAATTCAGTCCTACTGAAAACACGACAATCAAAAAAATACGTAATGCAAAGTATGTAAGTCTGTAAGCATATAACACAAAAATAACGCTCCAGCTCAAGTTGGGGTGGCTGAACGACATATTTGAGTTCATTCAGCTCACTGGGACAAGAGAAAGCGCAACCATTCTACGCCACAACAAAAATAACAAAAGAAGGATTTTGTCTATGTTTACAAATAAATAAACTACTTTGCTTGGTTTATACAACACATTTGAATATTATTGGACTTGTACACTACATTGAGGCTTATATGTCTCAACAATCAGGTTTAATCCGCTCCCGGTGACCCCACTGCACTGCATGATTGAGATCACAAGATAATTAACTTTATCTTATGATCACAAGATAATCAACTCACTGATACCGAGTCAGATACCACACATACTAAGAATGATGTAGTTGTGATCAAGATAGCAAGTTATTATCATGAGATCACAAGATAATTAACTCACTGATACTGAGCCAGATATCATACATACTTAGAATGAAGTAGTTGTGATCACAAAAGTTGTTATCTTGAGATGACAAGATAGTTAACTCGTCACCTCAACATAACATTACAGAAAACTATAACTACCTCATGGCCTCTGCAGACTTCTGTGTATATCGATTTTGCTCTGTTTGACTGAACAGAAATGTGAGACACAAACATTTACACATTGATTTTTTAAACTCTCTCTGTAAAGCAGGCTGTAGCGAGACTAGGTCCTACTATTCAGTGTACAGTGTGGTTAGCCGAGCTGCTTTAGCTCAGTTTCTCATTGTGTTTGCTCAGTACTCAGTGTTATTTTGAATGAAACAGATTTATTGATAATTGTCCGTAGACAATTAAGGCTGCATTTCACATTTCTAATATAACACAGTGTATGTTTGGCATTAGAGGATATTAAACAACAGCTAAACCAGCCAAAGAGTATGACAACATGAAACGTGGGCTCCTCAGATGTGGTTCCTGCTGGGAGTGGGCTATGGAGACTGCTGCTAAAAGAGACAAATGTGAGAGATCAAAACTATGAAACATACTTTACTTACAGCTGTACAAATGTGCCTCTTTGACATGCTCTTCTTCACTGCAATGCTACTCAATCCACCCCTGGCCTCCAACATAATATTATAAATAAAAACTAAATATTCTAACACTGGCTATACACTTACACTAATAACACTGGGTCAGTAAGTACACACAGGCCTGTCTGTGAACCCAGTGGCTTTCCAGTGTCTAGAATCTCCTATGCAGACAGACTAGGGCCGACCCTTTGTAAGAGAATTAATATTCTCTGTTAGACGATACTACCTATTTGGTAATTGATTACAATATCTAATCTATTTGATTAGTGATTAAGGGAATATTTATTCAAAACCTCTGTCAATAGCTACCTAATGCACTTCATTAAAATAAGCTAGATTTTGATGGTTTGGCTGTTAAGGTGCACTGAACTTATTTACACTAACAACTACAGGATTCCAAGTATGTATGTGGACTCAGAATCAGCATGTAGGCCTATGGGTGGACTCAGGATCAGCATGTAGGCCTATGGGTGGACTCAGGATCAGCATGTAGGCCTATGGGTGGACTCAGGATCAGCATGTAGGCCTATGGGTGGACTCAGGATCAGCATGTAGGCCTATGGGTGGACTCAGGATCAGCATGTAGGCCTATGGGTGGATTCAGGATCAGCATGTAGGCCTCTGAGTGGACTCAGGATCACCATGTAGGCCTCTGAGTGGACTCAGGATCACCATGTAGGCCTATCAATCATCCCTTCTTTTAACGGACTGTAGAAATGCAAAAATGCAGAAATGCATGGTAATGAAATTTGCGGAGCGCGAAATTTTTGAGTGTCCTTCGCCTTGGAGTATGTAAACTTTTGGTGTGAACTGTAAGTACTTTCACAGGGGGGGGTGGATGTAGACTATCCATTGCTAGGTAGATCTTCGGGATCTCCAGGACACGGAGAAAGACAGACCTCCAGGAGCAGGTTCTGGACCTCCCTGGTGATGCGGATCAGGGTGCAGCTCCTCCTCGTTCTGAATGGTGGTTTGGGTAGGGTGTATCTCACTCACATACACACACACACACGCACGCACGCACATGACATCATGGCTGCGTTAGGGCCGGATCTGCTCACGCTGCTGGGGGAATGAACGGCAGCGATTCTGCTGGTCTTTTTTTTTTACCTTTGCTATTATAGCTCTTAACCTCGGGCAGCTCCTCCACCGACCGCGACCCAAATGCGTCCGGCTGCGGCTCTCCGCGCCTGTCGCATCCGCCTCCCGCCCTCTCATGCTCGGCTCTTGGCAGTAGTCTCTCCGCTCCTCCACTGTTTCCAGGTCGGGCAGTCGGCGTCTCCCTGCGCTAAAGATGGCCGGCGATGGAGGCGCTCTGAAGGATATCAATGAGATCAAGTCCCAGTTCAGGACCCGAGAGGGCTTCTACAAACTGCTGACGCTGTCCGACTCCCAGCAGAGAGGCGGACTGCCGCGGGGGCCCGCAGCGGCAGGCTCGGCGGCAGCCCCGGGCGCCCCGGGCTCGGTGGGCGGCGTGGGGCTGGTGCAGGGCCCCGGGGCCGGAGCCGGAGTCGGGACCGGGGCCGGGGCCGGGGCCGGAGGAAGCTCATCTCCGGGCGGCTTCCTGCCTCCAGTGCGGGTATCCATGGTCAAGCTCCAGCCGGAGGACCCGAGCGAGGAGTCCGAGCGAGTGTGCTTCAACATCGGCAGGGAACTTTACTTCTACACCTACACCAACATCAAAAAGGTGTGGATGGACGGGGTGGGAAAGCACTTAGACACGCGTGTGCAACGCTAACGCCCTTATGAAGTACTTTTGATATTTTTAAGTAATAATAAATAAGTCTACACGGACAAATGAACTCCGCTTCCAGTTGGCCGGTTCAAATTTTCCCGTTCCACCTTAAATGGTGCGTCTCGCCATTCAGACTCCTGAGGCGTTATAATAATAAATGCGGCACTATTTAAGGTGGAACGGCAAAATTCGAGCAAGAAGCTGGCGACAAAGGAAGCTGACTTCAGCTTCGTCAGTAATGTGATGCGTGGTGATAGTGCTACCCAACCGACTCCCTTAACTTCCAAAAGTTTGTGTTTTTATCGAATAAATCCCTTAGCAGTTTTCAGTGATCTGGAAGTCTCCAATAAAATGGTGCCTGTTACTTAGAAATGCACTTGTAGACTCAAAATTGCAGCCGTGTGGGTTCAAAACACAATCTAATTTTGATATTTTAGCTCTACAGAGACATAAAATACTCACATAAGATATATAAAAGATATTTCACTGCATTCCCAGCTTCCTGAAACTCCTGAATGTTGAGCTCTAGACTGACCAAGCCTCGGAAAACGAACCCAGGGAAGTTAGCCTAGCTGCGTTAGCTTAGCCGGTCATTACAGTTAGCTTACCTTCAGGACAGTTAGCTCCACTGCTAACTAACTCTCTCTCACACACCAAACATAAAGAACTGACGATACACATTTTAACGACTATTATTTCGCTCGCACGAGTTACACGTTCTTCTCCACAGCCTTAAAAAGACACGAAATTACGATGTGTGATGGCTAAGACTAGCTTAGCCCGTTAACCACTTAACTTTAGCAGCGTTAGCTTCGCCTAGCCAGCTTATTTTAACATAGTCTAGCTGTTCTTCGAACAGACGCGTCTCCGACAGATAACTGGGTTTTTTTCTTTGTGTGTAAAAAGTCTTCACTCATCACGATAAAACCTGATAATGTTGGTAAATTTGCGCTTGCGATGCAAGGAAGCCATCATGCTAAGATGCCAGTCCACTTAGCCTACATTACAGTTGTTTATCAGTAGTAGACCGCTGCTATTTTCAAAATCGTGTCTCTGTCGTTTAACTTGGACAATTTAGTTGTGTGAAACAGCTAATCATCAATAGTGAAATAGACGTGTGGTTTCAGTCACACAGCTGAACAAGAGTCCTCTGTTTCTCAGTGCAAGTCGTCTGGTCAGTAAAGTCATGCGTTGTACAAATATATCTCATGAAGCTGAAATTGGCAGCACACAATAATAGTAGTGGACAGTGGGCAGTTGGAAATGATGGATAGTTTACTTTATATAACCAGTATTACATGGAAAAATGATGAGGCAAATGGTCAGGGTTTGGGGTTGAATAGCAACCAGGGGGTGTAAATGACCGTCCTCGAGTCCAGTCATCGTGATTTGCAGGCAGAACATCAATAAGGGAGAGGGTGTCGTCAGGCTGCTGTGTGATGACAGTTAAAAGATCAAAATCTCTGCCAAACTCAGTGGCTGAGATGTAAACAGTGATTTGGTGTGGAATGGTGGTGATAGGAACCAGACGTCCACCTCTAAAAGCTTCCTCACAGAAAGTTGCGGCATGAAGCGTTTAGGTCGTGAGGCAAAATAGTCCCAAAAGTAAACTGATTTCTACACATTTGCCTCAAATTGACCATCATATAAACATGTAAAAACTCAGGAGACTCGTGTAGGTTCTCTGGTGGTTCTTGATAGTAAATAAAATGTCTATATCTGTGTTGTAGTCATGACGACGTCTGGTTCCCATCACCACCACTGTGAAGACATCTGAACCATTTCACACCAAACCCACTCTGAATCACTCAAACACTAAAGCATGCAAAGAAATTCTCTCCCGAGTTTATATGGAATGTTGATGATGGAAAATAGTGGAAAATCTGAAATATGTTTTCTTTGGGGACTATTTTGCCTCACAACACCCTGCATATTATGTATCCCTCCTCCATGAATGGAGCTTACGGCTGAAATCTTATCAAAACTATGGGGAATCAGCATCTCAGACATCAGGCGGTGTATTCATAATTATTTCTTGTCATAACTTGGAGGTGGATGTCTGGTTCCTATCACCACCACTGTGAACAATCTTGACTCTCTGTTTCTCTATAAAATATCTATAGGGTGCTGTGTTTACCTCATATCTGATCTCTCTCTCTCTCTGTAGGCAGTGGACCTTAGTAAGCCTATAGATAAGCGCATATATAAGGGGACGCAACCCACCTGCCATGACTTCAACCAGTATTCGGCCACAGCAGACAGCGTGGCTCTCATCGTGGGCTTCTCCGCCGGCCAGGTGCAATACCTGGACCCCATCAAGAAGGAGACCAGCAAGCTCTTCAACGAGGAGGTGAGTTTAAGGTGTAAACCAGAAAAATGTTCTATAGTAGGAAAAATCTAATTTAAGAGACTTTGTTGTGCATAGTTGTAGTTGTCCATGTGTTATAATAGGATGGACAACACATTGGTACATATTGCGAATGCGATATGCCTTGTGTATCGGTGTATTAACACACTGCATGCTGAATGGGTAACGTGACAGAATGTGCAGAAGTGTGTTCTGTAGAGGATGTTTCAACTTCTTTTCACTTACAAAACCAATAGAACATGTCTTTTAACCAGGGGCGCCCAAAGCTTTGTGTACGACTGTATGTAGGTGGTGTTAGAATAAAGGCAGAAGCTGCTCTTTCTGGTCTTTGGGGAGTTATAATTGATTACTGAGGAACACAGGAACATTAACTCAGGAAGTTTTCCTCTGAATGCTGGAGCTCTAATAAAGCCCCTGTGGAGTCGGCGAGTCTGTTAAGACGTGTTATGCCCCCAATTAGGTTTTGGGGGACGTGATGAGAGAAGATGAGTGCTTGTTAACTTTTGCTTGCTTGACTTGAGATTATCTGATTCAATTATCAGCTTAAGTGAACGTGGAGCTGAATGTGCATTCCTTTCCTAGGATCTTCCTCCAGTGTAGTCTCATCTGCGCTTCCTTTGAAGAGATGTGCAGGACTCACAGGAGTGCTTCACTCAAAATATGGTGAAGCTAATGTGGACTAGATAACATGGTTCCTATTCATAATGACATATGGAGCTTACTAGGGCTGAAAGGTTAATCGCCTTCATATCGAAATCGCAGTTTGAAAGAGTGCAATTCTCAAATGGCAATAGATTTATAGTCTGTTATCAACAGTGCTCTTAAAGTTGGTTCTTCAGGGGTTCCTTTGTAGAGAATATGGTTCTATAAAGAACTATGAACACTCAAAGAACCTTTTGCATGATTAATGGTTCTTTGCATGGTGAAATGGTTCTTCAGATTGATGGAGATGAAAAGAGTATAGTACCAGAAAAGGTTCTTCTATTATTACAATGTCAAGCTTGTAACAACAAAATAACTAAATAGAGCCATATACACACATTCTCCAGTCATCTGAAGAACGATTTCACCATGTAAAGAACCGTTTAATCATGCAAAGGTTTTTTTCCGAGTGTTCAGGGTTCTATATAAAACCATTTTCTTTTCTAAAGAACCCTTGAAGAACCACCTTTATAAGTGTGAATGTTGATACTACGCCAGTTTTAAGTGGGGAAATTTAACTCAACTACAGCCTGTGAACTGCTTTTAGATGAATTTCACAAATCAGAAGCAAGTAAACATTTGTGTGCTGTGACATCACAACCACAAATAACTGGCAGGCCGGAGTGCAGTGTTAGGCTTTCAAGCGTCAAGCTGAATAAAGTATGTGCTGGTCTCCTTAGCCAATAGAAAACATTCGCAGTTTAAACTATAATCGCAATATTGAGCAGAAAAAAGCCAAAGTTGTTTAACCCCAAGCTCAACAGCATAATGCAGTAACAGTGAAATTTGGACACACTTTTATTTAGATGGCCCCATCTGGTGAAGCTCACCCATAGGATTAGCAGCAGGGTTTGATTTAGAACCAGGATGAGGGTTAGGGTTTGATGTTTTAGGCTTAGGTTTGGTTCAGGGGTCACAACCCAAACATGAAGAACCATTTTGTCCATTCAACACAAATTTAACCATCACGGGAGCCACAACATTTTTTTTACGATCTTGGCCATAAATTTGTTTCAGTATGTGCTGATGAACTAGAATAGACTGAAGATATAATGTAAATGAATATGCAGACTTGCTTTGCTGTGCTTTAAGCTTTAGCTCAGCTATAGCTGCTTTTCTCGCATCTCCAGCAGGAAAGTTTTCCACAAAAGTAGCACAGTTTCTTGTGAAATGTCTAAACGGTCGACTCTTCACAAGGCTGAAGTTGCTTCTCATTCGCCAGCTTCTTTTGTTTGATATTTCCCGTTCCACCTTAAATGGTCCCTGAGGTGCCAGAGTATAACTGCTGCACCAGTTAAGGTGGTGAACGAGAAACTGACTTCAACTTCATCGCTTTTTAGTGTTTGTCAATTTCTCACTGCAGTTTAAACGCATCAGGAAACCAGTTGGAGTGATCTTAAACTCAAGTAATTCCACTCGTCTCCGAATTATCGATGTTCGTCCTAAATCTCTTCTTCTTACAGCACTTACGGTTTACAGCTATTACTAGTACTTTTGACCTTTGAGTGCCGGCACACTTTTTCCTTCCATTAGCATTTTGTTCTCATTATCTTTGCGTCATTGTGAATCCAAATGCTTGTGCTTATTCCTCAGACTGAATGCTGATCAAATCAGAAAAAAACCTCCACTGGGCAGTCTTTCATCATAAAGTCTTTGCACCTGTCTTTGCAATAGCATCATTTGACTTCTTACCTCTTCCATCTTGAGAGTAGGTTTGCACATTACAGGTTTTTGTTAAGGTTACACAGGTGTCCTAACACAAGGAGCAAATGTGTGAAAAATTGGACTTCCAGCTAACTTGTATAAAAGTTGGTAGCCTTGGGACAGAATTCGGCTTTCTTTTTTCTGGTGTGATGTATTGATCCACCTTGGTACCTAAGCACTGCACATTTTAGTACTTTCCCTATTGTGAACTCTAAGCACTGGGGCCATATTACAGAAACATCCTGGCTTTAGTCCTACACTAGAAGACTTTGAAAGACTAAAGTCTGACACCCTCTCACATCTAAAGACAGTGACATAGTTTTTAGTCACAGACTATGATTTTGCAAAGACTGGGGACCTTGCAGGGTCACTCTTTGCAGGTCTGCAACTAGATCTAAGAGTATTTCCCATGTACCTGGTGGAAATTTACAAGCAGAGGAACCCTTTTCCTTCTCCACTCTGTAGTGGTCCAATTAGAACATGCTCAGCTAATGTGTGTAAAGATCTGGGGCTCAGCCATATTCTCTGTATATTCAGGCAGATCAGCACCCATCATTTTTTTATTCACCTGTAAAAATTTGCAGTTACTTTTTTATTTAACTTAAAGATTTACACATCAACAAAACAGGCAGCAATTCAAAATTGTTAATTTAGCACTATTGGTCTCTCTCTAGTGCCACGCACATGGGCTTGCCTGTTCACTCGCCCATGGCACGTCAATATTTACATAAAGCAAGACTTAAAATTTGCAATAATATTAAAGGCGGTTTTTGTCGCAGCATCGAGAAGAGAAATGACTGACTTAAGACAACCATCCTGACCACCTCACACTAAACGGTTGAGATGATGCAGGCGCGACACAACTCTAGCAAGACCCTCATGATTTTATTCTGACTTTGCAAATTTGTCTGCGACAGTGAAGTCGTTTGGTGTAAGGCCTCTTATTTTCAGAACTACATCTCATCTTGCAGCATTTTATCTCCACAATTTAGGAAATTCTGAGCTACTCAATCGAGGTCGCTGCTGACTATGCACAGCCTGAGTAGTTAACAAAGAATCAAAACGTTGAAGAAAAAAAAAAAAGTTATATAGACAGCTACTGTTTCAAAGCAGTAAAAGACAGAAAAAAAATCTGAACACTGTGACTGCACCCATGATGTTTAATAAGGAGTCACTATTCATCAGTTTCCCCAGTAGAATGACCAGTTGTTAAAACAAGTTCATCCTAAGGTTAGGACGCTATTTATGTTAGGATGCTTCTGTAGTACTGTTTTATCTGGAGACAGAATATAATAACAAAGAGAAGAGGTATTCTTTAATAGCTTCTGTCCTAAAATTGATCCAAACTGAAGTTGTCATAGTGAGCAAACAGGTATGTTTTTAGAGTTATAATTTTTCTGTAACATGGACCCAGTTGTTTTGGGACAGTGCGGAAGTAGGGAATTCAAGGAACAGGCTTTGTAAGTGAAGTTCATCTCCAAGCAAGTTTAGGCACTTAGAAGTCCTGTGGAGATGATCCCTCCAACCTGTGCATCTATGCCACCCTAGCTGTTTTTGTAGTTGCACGATAAGGGGATGAACTAACAAAGATTGGCAACAGGATTGAAATGTGTAAAATATCTTAATGTATTGGTTCTCAGGCCTGATGCTGGAGTACCCCTGCTCTGTATATTTTAGTGCATACCCTCTTTAACACAGTCAGGGCTTGTAAATTAGTTGATTAGTTAGATTGGACAGCACCAGAACATCAGTTAGTGTGATTTCTAATGTTGAATTCTCTCATCTCCACTTTTACCTTGCAGAGGTTAATTGACAAAACAAAAGTAACATGTCTAAAGTGGCTGCCAAAATCAGAGAACCTGTTCCTGGCCTCCCATGCAAGTGGCCACCTCTACCTCTACAATGTGGAACACCCATGTGGCACAACAGCTCCACAATATTCACTGCTCCGGCAGGGTGAGGGATTTGCCGTGTATGCCTGCAAGACAAAGACTCCTCGCAACCCCTTACTGCGCTGGGCCGTGGGAGAGGGCGGGCTGAACGAGTTTGCATTCTCGCCTGATGGCGTACACGTAGCTTGCGTGGGCCAGGACGGCTGCCTCCGTGTCTTCCATTTCGACTCAATGGAGCTGCAAGGCGTCATGAAGAGTTACTTCGGCGGCCTGCTCTGTGTTTCCTGGAGCCCGGATGGCAAGTACCTGGCTACTGGAGGAGAGGACGACCTGGTTACTGTTTGGTCATTTGCAGAAAGTCGTGTGGTGGCGCGAGGTCACGGCCACAAGTCATGGGTCAATGTGGTGGCTTTTGACCCCTTTACCACCAGCCTAGAGGAAGAGGAACCAATGGAACTAAGCGGCAGTGAAGAGGATCTCCACCAGGGGCCGCAAAACTTTGGCCGAGTGCGCACTAGCAGCACGCTCTCGCGCCTCTCTCGCCATAGCTCCAAAGGCACACCGTCCGTGACGTACCGTTTCGGATCTGTCGGACAGGACACGCAGTTTTGCCTGTGGGATCTTACAGATGACGTTCTGTATCCACGACTGCCACTTTCCCGTGCCCTCACAAACACGTTCGGCCCCAACTTGCCACCTTCTGTCAGCGGAGGGATGAACAGCACGAGCGGAAGCGGAGGGGTTGAAGGCCACCACCACCCTTCCAACCCCCACCAACTACCGACGTTGCCCCTGCCTCTACCTCGCTCTCTCTCACGTTCCAACTCCCTCCCTCACCCTGCTGTTGCCAACACCTCCAAAGGCCAGGGAGCAACAGAGAGCGGAGGGACAGGAGGGAGTGGCAGCGGAGGAGGCACCACTCCCTTTAGCATCGGACGCTTTGCGACACTGTCACTGCAGGAACGCAAATCTGACAAATCAGGCGTAGGAGGGGAAAAGGAACACAAGCGCTACCACAGCCTCGGAAATATTAGCAAGAGCAACGATAAGATCAATGTAGCGCCACGTAGCAACCGACTGGATGCCTCAAAGGTGCTGGGAACAACGCTGTGCCCACGGATGAATGAAGTACCGCTGCTTGAGCCGCTAGTGTGTAAGAAGATTGCCCATGAGAGGCTCACTGTTCTTGTCTTCATGGACGATTGCATCATAACAGCATGCCAAGAGGGACTCATCTGTACTTGGGCACGACCTGGTAAAGCGGTGAGTCCTCAAATAATGCCCCCTGTAAAGAGCGGTAAAGGAGTATTTGTTCCGTTTTTAGAAATGCTTTTCACATTACCAACACTTTTGCCCGCACTGTTCTCTGCTTTTAACAACCTAATTCTGCTCGTTAAATATTTGGTAATTACCTGTTGAGCAGACTCAATTTAAAGAGGGGTGGGGGATGCATGCCACCAGTGTTGACATTTCATTCCTCCAAATACAAGGCTAAAATAATGTAATACATGAGACATATCATAGGTCGATAAATCTTCTAACATGCACAGTAACACCTTTAGGGGGCGGAATTGAGGAATGTTTAGTGTAGCAGTTTCTGTCTTCAGTTATTCTATTTTTGCAAATGCTTGCAGTTGAAGCTAACATTATTGAGAAATCAAAACAGAAACACAATCTGATTCTTTAACTAAATCACACTTGCAGAAACATGGGTACGCTAATGCTTTACTCTTCCAGGTGAGGATAAATGACCTGTTTAATGACCACTGTGTGCAGAAGCATGCAGGTATAAGGTTCACTAAGGCCCACAAAGCAGGATGGTTAGTTAGCACTGCTCCAATACCACCCCCTAGTCATCAGTGGAGTAGAATAACTGATGTTTTGGGAGTGGACCATCCCTGAAACCCTACCCCCTTGCAATCTAGCGCCCTATAAATTCCCACCTCTACATACCCATGACAAAGTTCTCACCCCGTCTCCTCCTGATTCCTCAGTCCTAAGTCAGTCCTACCACAGTAAAAAAGTGGGTCCATCTTTCCAGCTCCAATCAGAACCCACCCAGAGTTCTGATTGAAGTTCTCAGAATTCTCTCCCCTCCCTCAGTCTCTTCTTATACTACCACCGCCATGTGTTGAAGGCATGATTCACAAATAATCAGCTATGCCCTTGGAAGTCTGCTGTGTTATATCTGGAAAAGCAACTGTTTCCGGCCACTTTGTGACTGTTTTACTTGCTAGTTTTCAAAACGGATGCTGTTAAGTGACCTTGTAGGAAACTAATATCTCTCTCTCACCTTGTTTTGTCCAGCACTCCTCCCAACCGTTGTCAACACAAAATGGGAACTCGCCGAGTGGGACAGTGGTATAGCCGGCGGTGGAGCTTCTCACCAATCACCTGCACCCACACTTCCTTTTTCCTGTTTTTACAGGTTTGACTTGCTGACCTTGAGGCCAGGAGTTTGGTCTGTCGCAGTGCTACCACTGTCACACCCAAATGTGCACCTCTTCCACTCTAGACGCGTGTTTTGTCCTCATAACTGCAAACTCAGATACTCAAACACGTACATGCAGCTTACCTGAAGACTACTAACGCATATTTACAAGGACATTTGGCACAACCCACATAGGTATAGACCTCCCAGCTCCCATTTCTGTGCTCCCACCTTCTTACTTTCTTCGGACTGCAGAGCAGCAAGGAGACTGACGTGTTCCTTCCGGATGTTTTTTCCCCCCACCTCCCCCTACGGTACAAGAGTGAAGAAGAAGAAGAAAAACAAAACACTGCAAAAGCCACAATGCCACGGCCATCATATATGTATCTTATTTATTTATTTTATCATTGAAACTGTAGTAATTTATATTGTACATATTCAGAATATAAAGGCAGAGGATTAAATGTATCGAAATAACGAACTCAAATAATTAATATATGAAGATCCTATATTGTACATAGTGACAGTTGCATTGAATGTTTGCGAGGCGTAGGGAGTCCGAAGACTTTGTGTTTCCGTATTCTAGCGCTCCCTTCGCCGACGAGGCCAACAAGCAGGAATTGATTGAAGTGCATTCTGTGCGCTGGCATCTGGCCTGGATTGAGAGTTAGCCTAAGTGCATTTCCTCAGACAGCTGGGCTCTCCGAGTGACGTTTTCGACCTTGAATAAGAGCTATGTGCTCAGGAAAGCTGATGTCCTGTTTAAAAAAATGAGCTAAAGTTCTATCAGGTTCCAGGTGGCGCGAAATGGGACCTTTTGCAATTGTTGCTGAGCTCTCTTCGACGTTCTATCCAGTATTGAAACATACGAAATGGTAATTTTATTCCTTCTCCTACGACCGCCTGGCTAAACCCAAGGTACAGCTAAAGAGCGAGAGATACCTGTCGCCGCAGTCGAGTAACACATCTAACTATTGTAGCATCTAGTAGGCCGCCATTCTTCTCACCTGCTATGCCTCTTGCAAGATTTTGCACATTTTAACAGTTCGAACTTGGCCCATTAGTTGGGCCCAGAGGGGTCCCTCATGAGGTGGAATCGCTAAGCTAGCTAGCTAACTTTTCACCATGTGTTAATCGTAGTAGGCCTATGGTTTTAGGCTGAATTCCACGTGGCTACGAAGCGGCCCCCAAAACGGCCGTCCGCGTTGCAGTTAAATAAGACGTGTGAAGTGTTAGCTTAGCCAGACCTTAGCCAGTTTGACTCTCTCTGGAATCCTCTCGTGTGAAGGCTGCCCCCTAGAGGCATTTTTGTTCCCTGATGTTTGCTCTTATTTTTGGAAAGCCAAGCTACTGAAGTGAATGGATATGCACTCTCTCTCTGGTTTTATATCCATGTTGACCTTCCTACCTGCTCAAATGACAAGCTATGGGGTTTCCCGTGGTGACCAGTGTCCTCGCCCCTGGATAACAGTGTGTGGTTTGGGTCATTTGTAATTTTTTTTCCTGTATTTTCTGTTTATTATGCTTAGGTATATATATATATATATATATATATATATATATATATATATAAAATGAGAAATTGTTCTTTTTTGGGGGGATTTTTTTTTTATCTATGGCTGTAGCAATGCAGTCACACTGCACACAAAAAAACAAAAAAAAAAACAAAAAGGTTCCTTAGTAAAGACAGTGGTTCTACATAGAACCATGAATACTCAGAGAACCGTTAGCATGCATAAATGGTTCTATGCACAGTGAAATAGTTCTTGAAAAGGATAGAGAATGCGTTGGTTCTGTATAGCAACATTGTCAACATTGCTTGTAACAACAGAAGAACCCTTTTTGGTGCTGTTTTCCAAAAGGTTCTATTCTCTGTTCTCCATCCATCTAAAGAACCATTTCCCCATGCGAAGAACCATTTAAGTGAGCTGATCGTTCCTGAAGAACCACCTTTCTTAAGAGTGCGGTCTTTTATCGTTAACATAGGGAGATACAGCGGACCAATTGAGTTTAGTGTATGTTGTAGCCTTGTTGTGTGTTTAAGCATATAAGCAGATTTGAAAACTACTGCCTGAGCAAAAAGACCATCCATTTTTGGGGTGGGGCGGGAGGAATTAGTGTGATTGTGTTCCAGAAAATGGGGCTTGTGTCTCTCATTAGTGCGTGTGTGTCCTAACAGTCGAGTGCAAGAAAGTAAATAACGCTATTTCCAAAAGAAAATGGTAATAATAATTTAAGAAAAGGAAGTTTTATGGCTAAATCTAGTTCTTTACACTGAAAGCTCCTGCCTGCTTTGCTGAAAGACACTCTTTCCTCATTGAACGCTGCAAGAACAACAGCAGATATTCCGACGCACGGCGGGAGAAGGCCCCAGTTCCCTTTTCTTTTTAAGCGGTTCACAGAACTTCCATAGCATGTGTTTTTATTTCGGAGTATGTGTGCATTTAACACGGTTACACAGTAATGCCTGAGACGGTGAAGTGGCAAATGACATCACAATATCAAGTTTGTATATGGAAATCTGTTATTAAAACTCTTAAATCCTATCAGTGTCTCTTCCTTTTCTATAGCTTTAGTTTTCCTATAATGTGGTTTGGATCATACCGCAGAAGCGGAATTATACACACGGTGGCCAAAAGTATGTGGACACTTGACCATCACGCCTATGTGAGATAGCTGGACGTCACCCTGATGAAGTAAAAACCCAATTTTGGTTCAAGCTGAGGGGCTGACGGCTTACTTTGTTATCTAGAACCGGGCTGATTGGCTGAGGTTGGCTAACAGGCTAGAAGAGCCAATAGCCTAAACAACTCCATTGATATCACGGGCTTGGATTAAAGCGCCTATAGTATGACTGGCTGTAAAACTGCAGTGTAAAAGTGTAAAAACTGACTCACGTGAATGATTTACACGCTTCAAACGGCCGTGTTCAGTCAGAAGTCGCGTCAAGCCCAGGCTGGATCCCTTCCCTCTAGGGAAGTTTTGAAATTAGACCCACTACAACAAACTATGTGAACTGTTTTGAGTCCTAATCGACTATTTCTAAGCTGTATTTTGCTCTGTTGAGCTGCAGGATCCAGTATTGAAACTCCTACGTAGTGCACTGTGTAGGGAGCAGGGAGCCGTTTGAGATACAGCCCCAGTGTGAGAAGAGAGCATCGCTGGATTGGCGCTAAATAAGACTCACGGTGGTGATTTGGTGATCAAAAAGTGCTCATAAAGTGAAGGTTTGTGTATTAAACAGTGCTGTGATATCATCTGTTCATTGCTATATGACAGAGTTAAAAGTTCATGAAATGATGGGGGGGCCAAACGTTCTCCTCGTTCGGCCTCTGTGACAGCAATAAGTCACTTGAGGGCCGTGCATTACGGTGATTTTATCACGGAAAAGGGAGGCTTTGCTCCACGGCCTGGCAAAGAACTGATTGCTGTAATAAACCATGGGCGTTAATATAGTTTAAATAAGTTGAAGGGGAATTCCACCAATATTTTCAAAAATTCTGCACCATTAAATCTTTAAGATGTAAACAGAGTGCTTCAGAGTGGTTTGGTGTGAAATGATCTGTTCTACATTACATTACATTACATTACATTTAGCAGACGCTTTTATACAAAGCGACTTACAAATAATGTGGTACATAGAACAAACATAGTCAGGCCTTAAAGGAGGCCAAAGGGTAATAGCGGGCTAGAGAAGGGAAGGAGGGCAAGAAGGAGTTGAGGTTGGTAGTGGTTAGATTGCAAGAGGCGATTAGAGTAAGTGCTCCCTGAAGAGCTCTGTCTTCAGGAGTTTCTTAAAAATAGCGAGGGACGCCCCTGCTCTGACAGTGGAAGGTAGCTTGTTCCACCATTGGGGAATCAAGTATGAGAACAGTCTCGATTGCTTTGTGTGAATGTTTGGCAAAGCTAAGCGACGTTCATTGGAGGATCGCAGCGGCCGGGCGGTGCTGTAAGCCTTTAGGAGGTAGCAGGTAGGAAGGAGCCTGCTCTGTTAACACCTTGTAGGCAATCGTAAGAGTTTTAAATTTGATACGAGCAGCAACCGGTAACCAGTGGAGCTCAATGAGCAGTGGGGTGACATGCGCCCGTTTTGGTTGGTTAAAGACCAGACTCGCTGCAGCGTTCTGAACCATCTTCAGTGGTTTTACAACACAGGCCGGGAGGCCCGTCAGTATGGCATTGCAGTAGTCGAGGCGTGAGATGACCACTGCTTGTACCAAGAGTTGGGTGGCTTGTTGTGTTAGAAACGGCCGTATCTGTCTGATGTTGTACAGTGCAAAGCGGCAGGACCGAGCCACCGAGGCAACATGGTGCGTAAAGGAGAGTTGGTCATCTACCATAAACCCCAGGTTCCTAGCAACCTTTGTCGGGGAGAGTTCTAGAGAAACTTAGCAGGTCAGAACTGTACCAATTTAACAAATGTATTTTATAGAGAGGTTTATGGGATTTTGTGATCATTTTAATCTTAGTTTCATAATTACATTTCAAGGTAAAGTACAGAGCCCTTCATTTCTTAGCCAGATCAAAAACAACAGTCACTTTACTGCTTTTTAAAAGGCAGTGGGATGCAATAATTATGCATGCGCAGGCTGAAGTCGGACTCACTGTGTTCTGATATTTTTGTGAGAAGTTTTGGCTTATAATGTATTTGAATCCATTTATTCAATCCATTCATGGTGGTGGAGGGCTACATACAGGGTGTTGTAAGGCAGAGGGAAACTCGTTACTTCAGATTTATCACTATTTCCCATCATCAACATCAATTTTGAGCATTGGGTGGGATTCCCCTTTCAGCCAGACTGTTTAGAATGCAGGGAAAAAGTTTGACCCCGACGTGATTTGAACACGCAACCTTCTGATCTGGAGTCAGACGCGCTACCGTTGCGCCACGAGGTCTTGTGGTTGAGCCAGTGGACTACAGCACAAATGCCTTCAGTCGTGTTACAGTGTGAAGTGACGACGAGTGGGCTATGGATGTCACCGGACCTCGTGGCGCAACGGTAGCGCGTCTGACTCCAGATCAGAAGGTTGCGTGTTCAAATCACGTCGGGGTCAAATTTTTTGGTCCTTCTTGCTTTTATAACGTTAAAAACAGTCACTTCTAATCCGCTTTGTACTCAATTTGTACGTTTCAGTTGTCTTTCTTCACATCACCCCTTAATAACGTTCAGTAAGACTGAATTATTCCTCTGATTTTATCTAATAATCTGAGAAATTATACATTAGTGCCCCCTACCGTCACACATACTAGGCTGAAGTTGGCTTCTTTACCACCAATTTTGCAAAGGTCCTCATAATTAAGATAAGATGTAAACAGAGAAGTTCAGAGTGGTTTAGTGTGAAACTCTCTGTTCTAGATAAGCTTACCGAGTCAGAACCGTTCACAGTGGTGGTGATAGGAACCAGACGTCCGCCTCTAAAATCTCCTCACAGAAAGTTCCTACAGTAAATGGTTATGAATTCACTGCCTGATGACTGAGAGGCTGTTTTATGACCGTTTTTAGGTTAATTTTTTGGCCAGAAGACTCGTGTAATGTTCTCTGGTGGTTCTGGATAATAAATAAAATGTCTGTAGTTGTGCTGTAGACATGACAACCTCTGGTTCCCATTACCACCACTGTAAAAGCATCTGAAGCATTTCACACCTGAGGCACCTGAAAATGTACATAATATCGTATTCGTTGTGCCATCCGATTCAAATCTCTGGGCCTAACCTGGCCACCTCATTGCAGAAGATCTAGCTACGCCCCTGAGTTAGTAGATGAGCATTTCTGTGCGGCCTATATCTAGATCCCATGTGTCAAACACAAGCCCCCCGGGCTTCCTCTCAATCCTCTCCGGCCTGGAAAAGTATTTAAATTTTCTAATAATATTAGGCCGTGTCACAGTGCCTTGCACTACAGTCCCCAGCAATGCACCGCAACGCAATGTGTGCTCTGACTCTCCTACCCCCAAAAACAGTCTATGGGGTGTCTCAATTCTACACAATTCCACACAATTTAACACCAGTCATATCACCAAACACACTAACTGCAATTCAGCTGCAGTTCAACCCACATAAACACCGAACATCAGCTCAGCAGCTCAGAAACTTTCAGGAAAGAAAGGACACCAGGTGTCTAGTTCGAGCTCATTTAAAAGGCCGAGCTCCTGAGGACATTTAATATTTGAATATATCAAGTATCCCTATAATATTTCAATGTCTACTGCTGACAATTTGGCCTTTTTCATGAATAAGCAATGTCCACTCCGGTCACTGACTTTACCACCCCTGATCTAGATGATCAGACAGGCGTGTGGTTGTGATCCTGAGAGCAGGTTGTGAGCTGAATGTGGCAGTTACCCTCTTTAACGCTTACTTTATTCACCAAGTACATTAAAACGTGATTGATACGTTAAAGAGAGCTTAACGAAGTGAAAAGGGGAAAAGCAGGGCTCGTCCGGGATTTGAACCCGGGACCTCTCGCACCCTAAGCGAGAATCATACCCCTAGACCAACGAGCCATGGAGAACCGGGCAAAACGATTAGTATAAATCGGATTTAACGACACGGCTTCAAACCACCGTGTAGTACTAGAATATTTAAGTTTTGCATTTCCCTTACACTTTTTATTGGAAGCATGTAAAAATTGGGAAGGTCCCGTGTTCAGAAATAGTCTTATTAAACGGGTTATATCTCCGTAAACAAGTCTCGGTTTTTAAAGTAACACTAAACCTTTAGCTAACAAACCGATAGCGTCACGCTAAGCTAGCTAAGTTAGCTAACCTAACTACGTCCTTCCACATTCTCAGAACTTCGAAAATTTGGTCTAAAATGTAGCTCAACAAGCCTAAAGCCAGAGAAAAACACCAAAAAGAAGCAGTAAACATGGCTGAGCTAACGATACTAAAGTCGAACTTTCGTGCTCGAGTTTTCCCGTTCCACCTTAAATGGTGCAGCAGTTACTATAATGCCTCAGGCACCAGACTGTTACTGCTGCACCATTTAAGATGGAACGGGAAAATTCGAACTAGAACTGGGCGAGGAAGTAGCTGACTCGGTGAACTGAAGCTAAGAAAGGTTGCTGTGAGGTTAGGTACTGCATTAAAATGGTGGTTTCGGTTTTTTAGCAGGTCTGTTTGTGAGTTTTCTTCGTGTCACCTCTGCTGTTCTCCTGAAGAGGGCGCTCCCGTGCCTGAAACGAGCAGCCATTATTGTGGTCATCAGTTTTGCATGTAGCTAACGTTTAAATGAAAGAAATGACCATTTCTTCAGGTGATGTAAACATGCCTACCCCTCTAACTGGTGCTTCTATTATTATGGCTATTATTAAGTGCCATCTGTTCAGTTCTGTGTTGACACTGTTTCTCCAGAATCTCCTCTGTTTGGGCCTTCAGGTCTCGGAATGGCTGGTTCATGATTCCTCTGATTATCCCCATCCGTCTTGCTCTTCCTGCATTCCTACCTTCAGCTCTTCCAGGCATCATCGTCTTCTCCAAGGAAGACGATGTTCTTCTCATAATACGTTCAAAATATGAGCTTCAGCAAACTAGTTTGGCTAGCTGGACTTTGAGTGAGGTTTGATTTGGCCATTTGTCAGGTTTCTTGCCTTCCAAGGAGCTCTCAAAAGTCATCGCCAGTCCAAAAGCCTCAATATTTTCCTGTTCTGCTTTTTTATGGTATCTTGGTGTTGTATGCAGGCCACTCCGTGGCTGACAAGAAGGCTCCCCAGGGAACCATTTCACCATGCAAAGGACCATTTAAGCATGCAGATGATTCTTTGAGTGTTCATAGTTCTATACAGAGCATTGTCTCTACTAAAGAACCCTTCAAAAAACATTTTTTCTGAGGGTGTATGGGGGGAGTTTTTGCACAGTGACTTATTTCAAAGGTGTACATTTTGTACACAATAAAAAATTTTAAAGGAATTCATTTTTCAGTAAACAACAGTTTTAACAAAAACTAATAACTAGGCTTTTGTTTAGTTTGTTTTACAAATGATATTTCTGAACAAGTGAACACTTGACTGGCAACATGACTAATATATTAAACGTTTTATTGTTCATAACATCTTACAGACGTTGAGCAAATAAGGCCACTGGTTACAATATGAATGGGAAAGCCTGTAACGCTAAACATGGCGTCTGTTCGCAGAGAAAGTCCTACCTTGAAGAAAAAGAGCCAGTTTTGCCACAAATGAAGAAGGGTAGACAATATCGAGGTGCAAGCAGGGAAAACCCCTTTGTGGCGGAGATCCACGCAAACATAAGAATAGAACAACGCAAAAATTACGTCTTATGTGCCTTACTGAGCCAAACGCTACAAACTAAGAAGTTTTTGCTGGATTTCAAATGGTTTTAAACAGTAATTTGATCTTCAGTTTCCAGTATTTAAGCCTCTCCTCATTCAAAGAGAGAGGAGTCTGGTCTGGCTTGAAATAACTGTCCGGTGGCGTTTCAGATAGGCGCCGAGTAAACACTTTCCTATAAGGATTTTGGCGCTTACTAAGCAATCTTACAATAAATGGAGCCTCATTTATCTTTTACACAGCGATAAGAAAGTATAACTTAATAGTTTTAATCCTTTGTATTAATATTTTGACAACAATCTGGCCCTCTGAAAACAGCTTGAACACCCCTGTCTTTATCCTGAGGGGTTAGCTTCGGTTGTCTGTAATCTTCCTCCTGAGATGGAGAAACGTGGAAAACCATGACGCAAAAGACTCATCACTACTGGCGTAATAAAGTAGTCCCAACTGAGTTCGCAAAGATTACACGTTTTAGTCTTTATCAGGTTTCACCTAAAAATAAAAAATAGTAGTACACGTGCTGGAGATCATCTCACCACTACATTAGCAGTGTCTTACGGCTTATAAAAACAGCTTGCTTTAAACTCTGAGGAGGGCTGACGTTGTTTTTTGCACTGTATCTTAAAGGTACCAGCTCATATTTCACTTATAAACGAAATATCGCGTTGGTAAACTCTAAAAGGGCTGGTTTCATATTATAATCATATTATAAAAAAAATGCGTGAATGTTAATTCAAACGAGGCTTCATATTCGCCAGCTTCGTTTTCGAATTTTTAGGTTCCACCTTAAATGGCTCAGGAGTTACTTGCTGGCGCGTGGTGCTTTGCATTAACCGCATCGCCATTTAAGGTGGAACGGGAAGATTCGAAAAAGAAGCCGAGTCCAGTTTCTTACGGAGGCGAGACAGAATGAATAATTTAGCATCGGAATTTGTAACGACGTGAACGGCCGAGCAAATCTGGTCAATATTTAAAGACCAAAGTTGCTGAATCTGTGGAAAGTGCTTCGTATCTGACTGAGGAGGCGCTATCTCTCAGGCGTTGGTGGTATAGTGGTTAGCATAGCTGCCTTCCAAGCAGTTGACCCGGGTTCGATTCCCGGCCAACGCAATCAACACTTTTCCTTATATTTCTTTTTGCTTTTCCCCTAATCTAATCTCGCATTTAGGTTGGTCAGATGACTGAATCAGCATATCCGATAATTCAGTGTTTCTAAAGCTTTCTAGAGCAGTTAGATCTATGTGCTGCTTCATCAGAGTGAAAATGCACCAGTCACCACTGCCTACCACCCTATGGAGGACAGTCATTGACCACAATATATGTAAATAATACGAAATATGAAAGGGGAACTCCTCCAAATTTTGAAAATAATTCAATTTTTGCGATGTAAACAAATTCGCCGACAGTGGTTTACTGTGAAAGGCTGTGTTCGCGAGAAAACATTGGGCCTTATCTTATGAAGAAACTTAATCTTAAAACCCACTTGCACAGTTTTAACGAAGATTCGCCATTTGGGATTTGTTCTTAGGTAAGAACAGAATCTACACACTCTCAAAAGCAAAAATTCTGTGTTTGAAGAGCACGTCATGAATCTGACGTGGGCCTTTTCTTAGAACCTTCCCCAAGAACTCATTTAAGAACAAACGTAGGGAGCTATTGGTGAATGAGGCCTATTGTTTGTAGTTTTGAGAAGGTTTTGGTTAAAATCCATTCATGGCAGAGCACAGTTGTAAGGCAAAATAGTCCCCAAAGACAAAACCTGAGTGAGGGGGGGGGGGGGGGGTGTAGATGGGACAGAACAATTATAACATTTTGATTCACAACAGGTAATGATTTTCAAACACATCATTAATTTTTGCCAAAAAGAAAACCACCTTAGACACAGAGTTACTAATATGGGCATGTATGGGAAGTCTATATTGTCAAACTACCATAAAGACTACTAGGTAATAATAGGGGCCTTGATAAAAACCTCAGATAAGCCTATCAAAAAACAACAAATAGATGGAAAAGTAAAAAATTGGCACAACTAACATCAAATGGCAAATGTCACCTTTGCCACAAGTAAATTTCTTCTCTGCTAGATCTGCCCTAGACCACTGTAAGTGCTACCATTGTAAAACGGAAGAGTCTAGGAGCAAAAACAGCTCAGCCACAAAGCAGTAGATGATGCAAACTCAAAGAGTGCATGATCTCCTATTTCTGTTGAATCACTCACTGCAGAGTTCCAAACTGCCCCTAGATGTAACATCAGCACAAGAACTGTGCATCAAAAGCTTTGGGTCTCCATGGCTGAACAGCTGCACACAAGCCTAAGATCACTATGTGCAATGCCAAGTGTCGACTGGAGGGGTGCAAAGGACTCTGGACTCAGTGGAAACGTGTTCTCTGGAGTGATGAATCACATTTCACTATCTGACAGGCTGATGGACGAATCTGGATTTGGTGGATCCCAGGAGAACGCTACCTACCCGAATACACAGTGCCAACAGTAAAGTCTGGTGGAGGTGGGATAATGAGCTGGGGCTGTTTTTCAGGCCCCTTAGTGCCATTGAAGGGTGATGTTAATGTTACAGCACAAAGACATTTCACACAGTTATACGCTTCCAGCTGTGTGTCAGCAGTTTGGTGAAGACCCTTTTTCTGTTCCAGCCTGATTGAACCCCTGAGCACAAAGCAGCTCCATAAAGACATGGAGCGACCAGTTTGGTGTGGAGGACCTCCAGCGGCATGCACAGAGCCCTGACCTCAACCCTGCTGAACACCACTGGGATGAACTGGAACTGAGCCAGACCCTCTCGTCCGACACCAGCGCCTGACCTCACAGACGCTCTTTAGACTGAATGGACACAAATTCCCATCGACAAAATCCGAAGCTTCCCAGAAGAGTGGAGGCTGTTATACATTCAGGACTTCATAACAGGCTGTCCAACCGTTTTGGTGCATATAGACGCCCTCACGCGCAGATACATTCATGCACGCGCAGCAGGCGCCCTCATACGCACAGATGCGCTCACGTTGTTGCCCTGGGCCGCGGGGGGCGTGGTCTAAAGGACTGCGGACATCAGGCAGCACTGAGAGAGAGAGAGAGAGAGAGAGAGAGGCAGGGGAGACTGTTAGCCCCGCCCCTTGTGCGCGCGCGTGCCCCCTTCTCCTCAGCCTCTATTCGCAGCAGCCGCTTTCTGAACACCAGCTGCAGTCAGATCCGCCGCGCGCGCGCTCCATGGCGACCGACGAGCTCGCGGAGAAGCTGCACCGCAGGCTGGACCTGCAGGATCGCGCGCAGCCGCCCAGACAGCCGCGCGTGTTCAACCCGCACACCGAGTTTAAGGAGTTCAGCCGCAAGCAGATCCGAGACATGGAGCAGATGTTCAAAAGGTGAGTGAGGGGCAAGCGCTGCGGTCATCCCACGTGCGAGATCGGTCAGGATGATCCCTGCGAAAAAGCTGAATGATGTGCAGCGCGTGATCACTAACACAGGGTTACCTCGGCGCGCGCGCGTGCGTGCGTGCCTGCCTGCCCGAGCGCGTGCATCACTGTGGATGACGCATGACTGTGAGCGATATGGCGATATATGTCGTAATCCTGATGAATTATGTCAGAGTATAATACAATGTGCTGAAAAAACCCCATTAGAACCATTTTTAAAAAAAGATCAGTAACCCTGAGATTAATAACTGATCACATTGATTTATCAGTCTACTCAGGCGTTAGCAGAGCTCAGTATCACTGAGATTAATAACTCATCACATTGATTTATCAGTCTACTCAGGCTTTAGCAGAACTCAGTAACACTGAGATTAATAACTGATCACAGTGATTTATCAGTCTACTCAGGCTTCAGCAGAGCTCAGTAACACTGAGATTAATAACTGATCACAGTGATTTATCAGTCTACTCAGGCTTTAGCAGAACTCAGTAACACTGAGATTAATAACTGATCACAGTGATTTATCAGTCTACTCAGGCTTTAGCAGAACTCAGTAACACTGAGATTAATAACTGATCACAGTGATTTATCAGTCTACTCAGGCTTCAGCAGAGCTCAGTAACACTGAGATTAATAACTGATCACATTAATTTATCAGTCTACTCAGGCTTCAGCAGAGCTCAGTAACACTGAGATTAATAACTGATCACATTGATTTATCAGTCTACTCAGGCTTTAGCTGAGCTCAGTAACACTGAGATTAATAACTGATCACAGTGATTTATCAGTCTACTCAGGCTTTAGCAGAGCTCAGTAACACTGAGATTAATAACTGATCACATTAATTTATCAGTCTACTCAGGCTTCAGCAGAGCTCAGTATCACTGAGATTAATAACTGATCACATTGATTTATCAGTCTACTCAGGCTTTAGCAGAGTTCAGTAACACTGAGATTAATAACTGATCACATTGATTTATCAGTCTACTCAGGCTTTAGCAGAGCTCAGTAACCCCGAGATTAATAACCAATCCCATTGATTTATCAGTCTATTCAGGCTTTAGCAGAGCTCAGTAACCCTGAGATTAATAACTGATCACACTGATTTATCAGTCTACTCAGGCTTTAGCAGAGCTCAGTAAACCTGAGATTAATAACTGATCACATTGATTTATCAGTCTACTCAGGCTTTAGCAGAGCTCAGTAACCCTGAGATTAATAACTGATCACACTGATTTATCAGTCTACTCAGGCTTTAGCAGAGCTCAGTAACCCCGAGATTAATAACCAATCCCATTGATTTATCAGTCTACTCAGGCTTTAGCAGGATCTTTAGTGTAAATAAGCCATTAACTGAGGTTCTCTGGTGGTTCTGGATGGTAAATAAAATCTCTATATTTGTGTTGTCATCATGGCGACACCTGGTTCCTATCACCACCACTGTAAAGACATCTGAACCATTTCACACCAAAGCACTCTGACTCACTCTCTTTACATCTCACATACTGGATTATGCAAAATGCTTTAAAAAAACGCTGGAATTATTTAAGGAACAAAACATTTTTAGGGTGACTGTCCGCTCACTTCACACTTACCTATTAGCTCATATGTATTTCCCTGCATATGGATCTAAAGGTCAGAATAATGCTTTTTTTCCCAGGGCAATCTCTCTCTGTCTCTCTCTCTCTCTCTCTTTCTCTCGCTCTCTCTCTCTCTCCTCCCCCCACTCTCTCTCTCTCTCTCTCTGCAGCCCCATTGTCCTCCCGTCCTCATTACAGAAGCACTAGGGTCCACTTGCGTGCCCACTGGCACCCCTCCACCTCAGACAATGCCAGCTTTGTGTTCATGTTTGTGTGTGAGGCTGAGTCTGTATCTCGTGAGGCCGTAATGAAGTACATGTTTGATGCCAATACGGCTCCGTCCTCTCCTCAGCGCTGGTAACCAGCTGAGCATTAATGCTTAACTTAGTTAGCCACAATTCAATAGAAGATCTACTTTACACAGTCCCCCCTCTCACCTCCGATGTGCCGTCTCAGCCGAGACACGTTCACTGTCCACAGTTTGCTTCTTTGGCTCTGAACTGGATCTATGAAGCTAACGCAGCTAACAAGCAATAATAGATCATGGTCTCACCAGGCCGCTGGCACAAGTCTTGCCTCTACACTCTGACAATAATGCAAAAGTTACGGGGAAAAATAGACCAGCAAGGTTAAAGAGACTTTAAAAAACGGAAAGTTTTTTGTCTCTTTGTTTTTTGTTTTTTTTTTTACAGTGGAAGATGTGGTATATAAACAATGTTAAAGTTTAAATACCTATAATTAACTATATTTAACATATATATACATGTGTGTGTGGCCTATTTATGAGTACTAAGCTAAGTTAAAAAAAGCTCTATTTGAGGTCATTTGCATATTTTGGTCTTAAAGGCAGAGTAAAAAAATCAGCCTCCGAGGGTTGAAGAGAGGTTGGAAAATAGTAGCAGTGAATTATGACTGTGTTTTCAGGAACATTTTAGCACATGAAAAATGTTGAAAAATGCAATGAAAGGACCAAAAGGATTCATTCTCAAATAAAGTGCAGTAGCCATTACAAATGACGGCTATTTGTTCATCTAATTTTTGCATCTGGTTTGAGGCCCACTGAGGCCCCTGGTAGTCTGGGCACTGGGCCCACTGGCCCAGTCAGGAAGCCATCCCTGCTAACAACCAACGGACACTTATTATCAATTTGCATGGAGCTAAGTGCGCACCTAAATCATCACTCACCTTCCTCAAAGTGTGTGGAGGTGTTCATTCATCTCTAATAGACTTGATTAGGTGGTTTCTGACTCTGTATGACTCACATGTTGACAAACATGGACTAAGGGATATTGGCATAACATTCAAGCAGTCACAGAAGCCGTCGTGAAGCCTGAATAATCCTGGTACTTTTGTCCATTTTCATCAGAAATGACAAAACTGCTAAACTAGAAAAGCAAACATCTTTTGTGTTTCGGTGAAAATGTACATTTTCTTCATGTCGGCAGTACGTGGTTTTTGGTTACTTTGAGTGGTCTGTAAAATGCTGGCTTGCAAGACTGGCTTCAAGGCGAAATCCTGCATAGCTGACCATGATCACTCGTTGCACTAGCACTGTGAAGAAAATCCCAAATTCCTCTCGGGAAATTGCACTGTAGAAAAAGTAATGGACTCTTTCATATCCAGAATCCAGAGCTGGGCTGGAGTCTGGAGTGTTAATTTCTGTTCCAAAATTGAAACGCAAGACTGCACTCTTTATTTTCCAGAATTCAAAAGTTCCTTCTTTTCCAAAATTGGAAACATGGGCTCTGGAGTCTAGATAAATAAAAGGAATGGACTGCTTCTTTTTTGGGGTCTGACCAAAGCTGGACTCTCTCTTCTCCAGAATTGGAATGCGCTGCACTTTTCTTTTGCAAATTCGCAATCCCAATGCACAGCTATTTTTCCAAAATGCAAGCCTGGCCTCTTTCTTTTCTGGAATCGCAAAACTAGGCTGGACACTTTATTGCCCAGATTTAGAAAACGAAGTTGGATTCCGTCTTTTGTAGAATTGAAATGCAGGAATGGACTCTCTTGTTTCTAGAATTAGAAGACAAAGTTGGAATTCTTCTTTTTTGTAGTTGAATGCAAAAATAGACTATTCCTTTTCCAGAGTTAGAACACTGGGCAGGACTCTTTCTTGTCCAGATTTAGAACACAAAGGTGGACTCCTTTTCTAGTATTGGAATGCAGGAATAGACTCTCTCTTTTCCAGAATTATAAAACCATGTTGGACTTCTAGATTTGGAATGAAGGGCTGTACTCTCTCTTTTCCAAAACTGGAATGCAAAGTTGGACTTCTTTTCTAGAGCTGGATCACAAGGCTGAACTTTTCTTTTCCAGGATAGGGATGCAGACTTGGACTCTTTCTTTTTCTGGAGTCTGAATGCAGTAGTGGATTCTCTCTTTTCAGGAATCCAAACACAGTATTGGACTTTTCGTTTTTGGGATATGAACACAGGAATGTACACTCTTTTTCCAGAATTGGAATGCAGGCTTGGAAAACGACCCTTTCTCCATCCTGTGCTGCAATCCGAAACATATTGGGCTCTGTGGCCCATTTCAGCCCTATTCCGCTCAGTTTTAGCCGGAGAGGAAAACCATGACACAGATAACAGGAAAATGGGTCAGACGCAAGATGGGCACGGATTTCAGTATCACTTTTTAAAAAGCTTTTAAATGTGCATCAAATATGCAGGCTGGCAGAAACACCTCAGTTCTATTGTGTGCTTAATGTATTCTCATTTACAGTCTCTCTCTCTCTCTCTCTCTCTCTCGGTTCGTTTTTTTTGTCAGATTGTTTTAAAAGTGCAAGAATTGCCCGTTTTTCCGCATCTCAACTACAGAAGCAAATGTAAACTTTGGATACATCAGCTGAGAGTGGAGTGCAAATGTTACAGCTGACCCCATTAGCAGGGGAGTCAATTGTAACAGACAGAGGGTCTAGACATTCAGATGGTTCTTCAAGGGTTCTTTAGTAAAGACAGTCATTCCATATATAACCATGAACACTCAAAGAACCCTTTACATGATTTATTGGTTCTTTGCATGGTGAAGTGGTTCTGCTGATTGATGGAAAATATGTTGTATTGGTTCTATATAGAACCTTTTTGAAAGGGGTTCTACAAAGCATCTACTGAGCTCATCAGTATGACCCTTTACTGCCAGTGTTTGTCTGTAGAGGCTGCTTGATTTTATTCACCTGTTATTAGTGGATGAGGCTGAAACAGCTGAACACCTGAATACTTTGTCCATATAGTGTATAGACACCTATTCAGCCTACAGCACTATAGCCCCGCCCACTCACACTGAAGTTATACAGAGTGTTTCAACCCGGAATGCTTTTTTGAACGGGGCTCAGCCAATCAGAACACAATTCATGTACAACCCCAATTCCGATGAAGTTGGGACGTTGTGTAAAACATAGATAAAAACAATACGATGATTTGCAAATCCTTTTCAACCTGCATTCAACTGAACACACTACAAAGACAAGATATTTAATGTTTAAACGGATAAACTTCATTGTTTTTTGCAAATATTCACTCATTTTGAATTTGATGCCTGCAACACGTTCCAAAGAAGTCGGGACAGGGGCGTGTTTACCACTGTGTTACATCATCGTTCCTTTTAACAACACTCAATAAGCGTTTGGGAACTGAGGACACTAATTGTTGAAGCTTTGTAGGTGGAATTCTTTCCCATTCTTACCCGGACTCTTTTACTACGAAGCCACGCTGTCGTAACACGTGCAGAATATGGCTTGGCGTTGTCTTGCTGAAATAAGCAGGACGTCCCTGAAAAAGACGTTCCTTGGATGGCAGCAGATGTTGCTCCAAAACCTGTATGAACCTTTCAGCATTAATGGCGCCTTCACAGATGTGCAGGTTACCCCTGCCATGGGCACTAACACACCACCGTACCATCAGAGATGCTGGCTTTTGAACTTTGGACTGATAACAATCCGGACAGTCTTTTTCCTCTTTGGCCCAGAGGACACGACGTCCATGATTTCCAAAAACAATTTGAAATCTCAGATGAGCTCGGGCCCAGAGAAGCCGGCGGTGTTTCTGGATGTTGTTGATATGTGGCTTTCGCTTTGCATGGCAGAGTTTTAACTTGCACTTGTAGATGGAGCGACGAACTGTGTTCACTGACAGTGGTTTTCTGAAGTGTTCCTGAGCCCATGTGGGAATATCCGTTACAGAATGATGTCGGACGTTGTTCTTAAACTGTTGGACTATTTGCTCACGCAGTTGTTCACAAAGTGGTGAACCTCACCCCGTCCTTGCTTGTGAACAACTGAGCCTTTCAGGGATGCTCCCTTTATACCCAATCATGACACTCACCTGTTTCCAATTAACCTGTTCACCTGTGGAATGTTCCAAACAGGTGTTTTTTGAGCATTCCTCAACTTTCCCAGTCTTGTCGCTCCTGTTCCAACTTCTTTGGAATGTGTTGCAGGCATCAAATTCAAAATGAGTGAATATTTGCAAAAAACCATAAAGTTAATCCGTTTGAACATTAAATATCTCATCTTTGTTGTGTATTCAATTGAACATAGGTTGAAAAGGATTTGCAAATCATCGTATTCTATTTTTATTTATGTTTTACACAACGTCCCAACTTCATTGGAATTGGGGTTGTACATATATCAGTCTTAAAGGCACAGTAGGATAAATGTTGTGATGGTAAG